>NC_021164.2:70753539-70779642 GCF_000331145.2 Cicer arietinum
GGAGTATCTGAATGTTCTATGTATATGTGATTAAATCAACCTTTGGGGCCTAATGGATTGCCCGCCAAGGTTTAGGTTATTGTTAATTGTTAGTGTGTTGCCAATGCAGCTGACTGCGTTCAACGTTCTGGAGTGTACGAAGACTGACAAAGCACTTGCGGTACTTTGACTTAAAGCTGCAGGGATGGAAGGATGGAATGTTTATCGTCGGAAGACATTGATTGGTCAGCATGGGGAAGATGGAAGTTATTTTCCTTCTGTTACTGTTAAAGTAGAGGAACCAGATAACGAAGAAGGAAACATAAAAAATGAACCTGTCTTCTTTCCAGATGTTAAGAAAAGGAAGCGCCTCAGTCTTAGTCAGCTTAAAGAGGTGAAAGCGGAGTCTTGTTGGACACAAAGCAGTGGAAAGACTAAGACAAAGAGGCATGATTGTAGGGATAGATGGTCAGGCGAGAGGTGAAGAAAATATATATTTATTTCTACCATTTCATTTTTTATTTTTACGAGTCCACCATGTATAATAATATATGAGGTAATCATCTAATCTAATGTAGGTACAAGTTGGCGGAGCAAAGCATGTGGGAGGTGTTGAAGGCAGAGGGTGCGACATTTGAAAACCCAATAAGCCGACCTGCATTGAGATTGGCCGCCCGTAAATACATTGGTGATACTGGACTTCTAGACCACTTACTGAAGCACATTGATGGTAAAGTGGCACCTGGTGGGTCTGACCGGTTCCGGAGATGGTTCAACACCAACGGAGTAATGGAGTATTGGTTGGAGAGTGCAGACTTGGATAAGGTCCGCGAGGAGGCAGGGGTGCTGGACACATACTGGATACCACCATCCACTGTTAGGGAAGGCCATGCCTCTCGTCAGGATACTGATTCTTCTGATGAATTGAAACAGCTTAAAATTGAAATGGCCCAAATGAAGAAGTATTGAACTTGGAAACTAAATTTCAAAATAATCTTTTAAGGTTGCTATTAGATTTTCTTAATGATTTTGTTTGCATGGCAGAGATTTGCAGGGTCTCATTGTCAAGAAGCAAAATAAAATTCAAAGTAACGTGATGGAGGTGAATGTTGCATGCTTTAATAATTTAATTGTTTTTCTGTCTCTTAAAGCATTTTATTATGAGGTTTTATGTTGAGTTTCAATGGCAGGAGACTCACAAGGAATTCATGAAGTGGAAAGCTATAACTGACCATCGCCTAACTGAAATCATGGCTTCTTTGAATAATGTGCAGGTATGCAGTGGTGGCACTACTTTGTCCTCCTTTTCAAGATTTAATGGGATTCATATCATGTTGAATGCTTTCCTTTTATTTGTTTACTTGTGTGATATCTGGCTTACTGTAGTTCTGATATTGATAGGGCAAGTATGATGAATTGGCGATTTGGAAAACTAGAGTGGAGCAGCATCTTATGGAAATAACAAATAAATTGAATGATCTTCAAGCACGAAGAGAATGCAACACTTCTAGTCCTCCTTCAGAAAATTGGAAAGATTGGTTAGAAGGCACTAACCAAGACACTATTCAGGAAGATGCATTGGTAACTTGGATCGAGAGTTCAGCACTACTTAATGATCCACAAGGAGGTTTACTTCAAGTTCCCTACTCAGGGATACCAACTCAGCTATTCAATGAAGAACTGACTAACAAGAAAAGGTAATATCTGTTCAGTCAAATTATACATCCTCACCCTCAAACTTTACCTCATTCGAGGTGGAAAAAACCAACAAGAAAAAAGTTAATTTTGTTTTGGCGTTCATTTTATTTTTCGTTTGAAATAATCAGTGATATTGTGGAGTTGATGCCCACAAGGCAAGAAGATCAACCTAACGTGACCCCAGATTCTTCTACAACTGTTAATTCAAAGTCAGACATGGACAACTCACTGATAACGTTTCAGGTGATGCAGATAGTTTGTATACTTACCACTTAGTTTAATTCTTATTTTTTCGCTTCATTGTATTCATGATTTATATTTTTCCCTGCAGGACATGTTTATGGATTTACTCAAATGGAGAGAAAAAATGGAGCAGCAGCTGTTGGATGTATCAAACACTGTATATGGCATTCTAGCAATGAAGTAGCATCACTTTGAGGTATCAAGTCTAGGATAGGATCATAACCACCTTCAGTTCACAAGTTTTTCTTCTTTACCTCTTAAAACCAGTAGAGTTTATATATCGTACAGCATTAACAATCTTTAACAATCTGATACTGAAAATCTTTGCTGACCACTAAGTTCATGGAAGAGGTTGAACCTCACCTGCTTGTCGAGCTGCAAATTGTTGATATGTTTGACTGGCCTTTTACAGTATAGTTTCTTATATTTGAGGCATGTCGTCAGTGGGGCTGAAATTGGTTGTATAATTGACTTGTTGGTTAAGATTACCAGTTTCTTTAGTAAAAAAGGTCTTTAGTTAGGCTTTATCCGTATTTTACATATTAGCTAGAACTATTCGATGAGAATTTGTACTTATCTATTTGGGGAGCAAGTTGCCATATTTATATACAGAATTTTTACAATATCACTATGCATCTTATGGGTGCCCGTCTATCAGTGCGAATTACAAAATATAATCCAATTCGGTTGTTCTTGTGCCCTCGCTTCCCTTGGGGAGTTAACTCGTCTTTTAGTTTATTGGTGGGGTTTGAGTCACATATGGTGCTTGGTACTTGTAATGTGCTTCAACTTTTGTTCCCTTCACTACAATCACAATGATTGGTTGTTCTCCGGTACTAGGCTTTCGCGAGTGGCTCTCAACAAATGTTGTAATGTGCTTAACTTTTGTTCCCTTCACTACAATCACAATGATTGGTTCTTCTCCGGTACTAGGCTTTCGCAAGTGGCTCTCAACAAATGTTTTGCAACTACCATGTGTATAAACCCTGATATATATTTGTTCAATTAATTGGCCATAAGTCAATGATTCGCTAAATTGTTTCATGTATTTTATTACCCGGCAACGGATTCAAATGATGCTGCAATTTCACATCCTTTGGCGATCCAAATTTTGAGGTCAAATCAGGTTGCATTTTGACCCTGTTAAGTGATTTTACTGGATCCATGAACCACAAATTTAATAAGCCTTTTGCAACATAATTGAGACTTTAATTAAAGGTTGTTGGCGTTTGTGATTGACGATAATGAGTGAGCGATTATTGTTAATTGATCCTTAAAAAGAACATGTATCTTGGGATTGTTTACGGATTTGATCAACTACGGATTTTCTTCTAGGTAGATGCCAAACAATTTACGTCTCTAAACAAACTTAATGTTAGTTCCATCTTCAACCCTCCTTTTCATGTTATGTTTGATTCCACAACTAGTTTAGTGAAATCACGGGCAAAAACAGCACTTCAGAGTTCTAATAACATTAAGGTGTTTTGTGAATTCAAACAGTTAAGGCATAATTCAATTGACAATGTCAACATAGAACATTCTATATTGTGATTCAAGTTCTAGTGAGTTTACTAGTACTAGTGCTTACCACTTAATCTGTATAAAACGTAACTCGAGTTGCACTATTCTAAGAACAATATGACAATTATTTAGATTGCTAATGAAATTTAAATATGTAGTTAATTACACTTAAATAGTCAAATATACAAATTATTTATTAACACATTTGTTAGTGTAAACAAGTTTTGAAATGCCAATGAAGGTTAATTCAACTCATTTTGAAAAAGACAGACTCAAATGCTAATATCAATGTAACTACCTAGTTAATAGATATGTATGTATTTTTGTCACTACTCTCTAAACATGAATGTTTCCAATCGGTTTATCTTTGATTTGATGGGAACCAAAGGCAAGTATTTTTTGTGAAAAAGACATGTTTAGTTACATGACCATTTATGAGTTTTATCATTGAAGGAAATATATCCATAATAATGTACACTGCAAAATATAGTTAATTTAACCTTAATTTTTTTATAAAAAAATGGTTACACGATAATTTTAAATGAGTTGACCAAATAAAATCGCTAAAATACAGTCTAATCTTGGCACGCCGAGGCATCGAGGTGAGCAGAGCTATGGCACATACAACACAAACAGTATAGATACAACGCCACATACATTTTGAAAGCAACCTTTGGACGTCCCTTGATGGAAATCAGGAAGTTGCCAAGCCATTTTCAATATGATGACTTCAGGTCAAAATTTTAGTTGAACTCAGTTTGAAGACTTCAGGTTGAACCTCACACCTCAACAAGTTCAGTGGGAGGATCAGATTCAATAGACTTCAGATCAAACCTTTGGTTGAAGTCGCAAACAAGATTTTAACAAGATTTTAGCTAGGTATTGAATTGGATTGGAGTTTAATTTTGACTTCATCGAGACAAGCTTGAATATCCCTGAATTCTTCTGTGTCAGAGAAGCTCTGAGCCTGAGAAAACGAGTAATAAATTAGAAAAAAACTTCACACAAAACTTCGTTTCTTGACTTTTATCAAAACCCACAGACACTAGAAACTTTATAAGAAAAAAATCTTGCCTGTCTACAGATGTTCTTCAAGTGCATCTCAGCCGTAAACAATTCCTTGATACTGCCAGTTGATGAGGAAATTTCTATGTATACCTTGCAAAGTTCCAAAGATGCTTTTGCAAACTTTTGGAAACGATCTCGGTCATTCCAAGTATCAGACCCCTGGAAGAATACAATCAGACAATTGTAAAATGAAAATCATTGCTGTGAATTGGCTAAGATAATATTAAGATGACAAACAAAATAATATTAAGATAGGGATACAACTGCACGAAATATCAGAGATGGAACATAGATTTACAACTCTTAATCTTGTTTGTAATTGACAAACAATCCAAATTAATACCATTATTTATAATTTTGTTATATTCCTTAAATAAATGGTGAAAGAAACACTATACATTGCAACAACTATTGTCATATTTTTCGGATAAAAACAATATCTGAGACAAGCTTGATCTTATGAGACATACCTGGAGTGATCTAACTTGTTTTAAGAGGGCTTCAGAACACATCATGAGATCTCCTTTAATTCTGTGCCATTTGGCATACAAGCCCCAGATATCAGCTCCACATCCACTCCCATTTTTAACTATCTAAAATGACATTAAATAGGACGTCTTTAACTTTCATGTATCACTTATCTTTTACATGACCTTTTATTTAAGGTGCAAATATTAAAATAAAAAAAGGTGCAAATATTATTGGGATGGAGACATGGAGTGGGGATTGTTCATTAATGATTTCATTAAGTGGAAGGATCTACAAAAGCAGAATCTTGATAGAATTGTGTACCTGCTGTAAAACTCTTCCTAGCAACGACATTAATTGCTCAGTTTCACGTGATGTTCCAGCAACGGATAGTCCAGGTACTGGGTCTTGATGTTCTGATCCAGAATCAACAATGCATAATTGATCTGTACTAGGCTTATTATCAGTTGTTATAGGGGGCACAAAATTACACATTGAAAGTCGCTTTTCAACCTCCATTGTGATTCTTTCCAATAAATTTGTATCTACTCTTTTATTATTACTCATGTCCAAAACCATCTGAGCGCCTTCCAGTGCCTAAAAGAAATTATCAAACTAGATGAGCAACGAAGAATGAACAAGTAATTCAAGTAAAGGTTTTTTTAATGTACCAACCTCGCATTTTGTATCACGTTACTTTTTAAAAAAAAAATTAATTACTTAAAACTTCAAATTTATTTATTTCACATGATATATCAGTATCAACTGTGTACTTTGTATGACCTATGTGAATATAGTCTGTTTCATACATTGCAATTACACTGTAAAACTAGAGCCAAAACTTTAGTTTTATAATATTTGCAATGTTGAAATTGGGTCTTGTTAATATGTACCCTTAGGGAGCTTGTTCTGGATTCCAAAAATATTATTTTTTGTTGGAAAAAACAACTTTTGAACTTTGAAAGAGATGATTACACAACTTCCAAAATAAAATTGGTACATTTGATGCCTTAAAATGTACACATGTTATTAGCATTTGCTTTTAAAATATTTTCATTTCAAGTGGATAATGAGTACCAAAACTTTAGTTCAATAATATTTGCAATGTTTTAAAATGTTTTGAAGGTAGGTATAAACTCTTGGAGGAACTAAGGATAAAAGATGCAGTGATGTTAAATACCCAATAGTGGTGCGCTATAATGCATAGCATAGCGGAATTTGAGCAAATCGTTTTTGTTTCACGATACACTATTTAATATAAAATATTGACAAATAGCGACTATAACGAGACACTATAGCATGGCTGTGTGCGGAATTTGAAGTTTTAAACCGCTATTTTACACGATCTGCAATTGACAAGATAGAAAAGATGTTCTTTTAGTTATTCCTTTCCACGCCTTTATAATCTCTCTTCTTGACCTAATTGTCCAATCCACAATGTTTATGCATCCATTTGGGTGTTATCGGGTGCCTATGTCCCACATCAAGTAATATGATATGCTCAATGGTGTACTAAAGTGGCACTGTTATTCTCACTTGATAGCTAGCTTAAGAGAGGATTCCACAAGTGCTTGGGTGTTTATTACATGTCTAAGACTGGACATCTAAAGTGTAGACAAATGCAGGCGACCCAATAGCAACACCCATCATGCCTAGCACTGTACAACTGCAGCATGCACATCTACAGGTGACCCATAACATTACCATAACAATGAGGATTTGTTTGAAAAATAAGTTGGTTCATCTCATAACCCTAAATGGAGAGGGAAGAGGGGAGCAAGGTACTAGATGGAACAAAGCATACCATTAGATTTCATTCCATCATATTTTAAACAACCAGACAATGATAATTAATGTCGTCATATATCATTCAATTGCACTCAAATCCATCTCTCTCAATCAATCCAAACATAGACTCACAGTGATGGCATACAAGGCATAGAACATGAAATGAAACTGCACACAATTGTCTTTCATCCTTCATATTATTCCATCATGTGTCCGACTCGTTTCGACCAACAATTGACGAAAAAAGATCACATACCTGACTGATATTACCAACGTCAACAGCGACATGACTGTAATTCTCCCAGAGTTGCCAGCTGTTTCGTCTGTGTTACCAATTATCACTGTGTTAATGTGTATCCTAGATGGCTAAATTTTGCAAGGATTATGAACTAATAAACATGTATCATATGAAGGTGCACATTTTACGATTTTAGTATGCAAGCATATGCCGATATATACGACATAGAGGAAGTTTAATAAGAGGAATAAATACTGAACTTGAACTTCAAGGCTTCTTTAAATGCAATAAAGGCCTCCTTGCTCTTTTTCTTGATCAAATGCCTGCATGTTAGGTTAAACATATGGTAAGTAGAGGCAAGAATGAAAATTTAAAAATCCATAACAGCTGATTTTCTTCTTAATATTATAATTATCATCATTATTTATAAAGATTTTTCTAATTATTAGTATTAATTGTTATGGACTGTGGATATAGAGTTTTATTACCGAGCTCATAACTGTGATACCAGGGTAAAAGGAGGAGATCTAGCAAACGAACCATTAATTTCAAACTCAAAGTGAAGGCAATTCCGATTCAATTTCTACAGACTACAGGATATTTTTGTATCCCTATGGACAACCTACAATGGTAAAGCAACAAATACTCCAAGCTGGAATCTCAACTTTGAACCCAACAGGAAGTAAATTAAGAGAAATTTAAGGGAGGGACCTGATTTTCTCTTTACTATATAGCCCAAATTCTGAGTCCCAAAAAAGAGATGCTTTTAAATAATTAAACGTGATGCATTGCAGAAAATAAAAAACAAAAATAGTTTATACAAAAAAACTAAGCTGCTTCCTACTGTTGAATATGAGGGGAAAAAAAGTAAGAAATACATACAAGCAAGCTATGTTATTCCAAGCTTCCCCATTTTCGGGATCGAGCTGAACAGCACGAGTAAATGCATCTAGAGCCTTTTCAATATCCCGGGCCTGTAGAACTTCTATGGTTAGTTTGAAGTACTCAAGAAAAAGTTGTACAAAATAGAAATAAGGGGGCAATTCTACATTAGCCACTATCAACAAATGGGAATTTGTAACTCGGTGCCCAACCTGACAAACCAAAGAGAGTAAGTGGTAACTTAAACAGCTTCATACTCCCTCCAGTCTTAAATATAAAACAGAAGGGAGTAAGTGGTAATCTATGCACAATTACATAAAATATTGTCACCACGTCAACAGCGGTAATAACTACTTCAATGCTAGGTATTCATAGGTATCCAGACTTTCACGAGAAAGAAATTGTGCCGTGATTATAGAAAATATTGTAAATCTAATGGTGCAAAAGTAAATAGATGATAAGCAGATCTAAGGGGCATTACACAATTTACCTTCAACGCAGCAGCCCCATATGCAAACCAACCATCTGGGTACATAGAGTTCATTGACATTGCAGACTCCCTTAAATCAACATACAAAATTTACATAGTTACATTACCAAACCAAATAGCAATACTACGATAAAAAAATAGAAGTTTTAAATATAATGACGACAAAGACAATGATGAAAGTGAAATGCTTCATTCAGGATTCAGCATAGAACACACCATAAAATTTTAGACGTCTCATAGTCTCCTCTATTGTATGCACTGCGGGCCAGAGAGCGCTGTCAACCAGAGAAAAACAAATCTATTAAAAAAAATGTTAATTTAAAACTTTATATGTTAGAAGCAAACATGAAGCACAACAAATTAAGCATATACATAGGCACACCTTAGCTCTTGCAGACCTGTTGTTTGAAACTTCCAAAGCTTTTTCATAGCATGTATCATTATTGGTAACATCACCCAAAGAACACCTAGAATGATGTTCACATGAGAAATAAATTATGCAAAATAATAATACTCTTGCTTATTTCATTTTTCGATTTCAATGTAGTGTAAGATAGCATGTCATCTGTCATGGCAGGTTCTTGTCTGATGACAATGTGAGTGCGAAAAAACAGATAACCACATATGCCCTTAGTGAAGATCTTCAGGATTAACAGAAAGGACAGGGTATACATAATCCAAGTTGGCACTTTTTCAAAATTCTGTCGTGGAATTTTCAAAAAATTATGGGTGGTCATCTTCCACTATATCAACTCTTATGTGATCATTGTTTTCTTTTTAAACTGTCCAAAATAAATGTGCTCCAAACTTTTGGTCAACTTAGAAAAACTATATGGGAGATTTTATTTAAGATGTTTGTATGCATATATTGCATGTAACATAAGGTTTGAATCTCCATTTTAGGTTTGAAAGTGAAAAGTAAATAAGCAATGAGAGAATATGATGTGGCTAAGTTGTATTAATGATCTTGAGGCACCACATTGAATGAAAAAAGCATACGAGAATATGTGCTAAAGGTCATTAGTCGTTATCCCTAAAAATACACACATGTTTGAATAAATATTATATCATAAATTCTTCCACTATTTCAATAAGCATAAGCTGATTTCCATTAGCTTATCTAAGAAACGTATTCAGATAAGCTCAAAGGTTTTGTGTCATAAGCTAAACCAAAATAAGCTCCAAAAAAACTGTTCTAAATTCCCGCAAGACTGTCAACAATGCATTTCAACTGAAGAATGGATTATACACACGTACACACTACAGTGTAACTTGTAAGAGAAATAATCAGAGTAGACAGTGTTCAAGAGCAATTACAACCTAATTAAGAGAACCAAAAGCAAGACAAGCCAAGTAACATACCATAACCTGGGGTCATTTGGTCTTTCTGAAAGACGTTTCCTGATGAGTTCAACAGCTGTTGCTTTCTTCTCCAAGAGACTGATTTTCATATCAAATGAACCAATGAGGCGTGAACATTGAGAGAGACAATCCGTTCAATTATTTCATATCACATCATACCTGTAGCAGTGTATAAGATTGTCCCATAATTCTAAATCTTCAAACTCCTTTATTGCCTCCCCTATCAAGCCACAACGCACCAAAAGTTCCCCATATTCCCTGAAATTGAAATAGAAGGTAAGTAACAAGAGGTAATGGGCTAAAATACAAACAAACAAAAAAGCCTTTGGGTGAGAGCAAAAGTTTATACTTCCTCAAAGCAGGAATACTAGCCATATAAACACCATAACTAAAAGGAATTCTTTCTTCAATTGCTGGAGAAGATTCATAAATATGTTTCACCTGCAAAAGTATGTGTTTATTTTTATTAGGTACATAATATAAAAATGAAGAAAATTCACAATCACATTGCAGCCAAGTTGATCCCAATGCCCTCTTTATTGGTAGAAAGATTTAAAAAACTTTAATGTGATATATTAATATAATTTTAGTATTAAATGTTAAAATATATATAACCTTGCTGTATAGTTAGTCTCTGAAAGATGGCTGTTACTGTGAACTTGTATAAATCCACATTAGAGTCTCTCAATTTAATTCTTTCAATCATAAACAGGGATTAAATGGAAAAATGACATCTAGTAGAATTTACGCAGTATTGGATTGGATTTGGAGCTGTTTGTTAAAACTAATAAGTGAAATTTTAAGGTTGCACAAAATGGTTAATTATTATTTTGAGTTCCTACGAAAAATGCAGAAGTTTTTTGTAATTGATTTCAATTATAGAAAGCAATTTACTTACTCTCTAATCTATCACAGATAACTATTTTGAGAATGCAGAAGTTATTCATAATAGGTTCTAAAAGCTGAAAATGGATTTTCACTGAAAACTGCATTGGAACAAAAAAATTGGAAACTTGACATTGCAACAATATATCTTGTATATATCATCACATTGCATTTGATGTGTAATATCCTAAGCATGCTGAGTGCAGCTTACTCATGCAACTTCATATATCTTCCAAGTCTTCTGAACTCTTCAAAAGGGTATTAGAGCAGGTTCTAATGCTCTTCTGCTTCTAGGTCTGGAACCTCCATTCCGGTCACATAGTTGATACAAAGGGCTGCCTGGCTGGACTCTGTTTCAAACTTCCACCAACCACCATCGTTAATGGTACACTATATCATCAGAGGTTCCAATCCATTAATCTATCTCTGCTTCAGTCAATAGGTATGTCACATTCATCCACATTGTTTAGAATTCTCAGCCTTTATCTCTAGCCTCAGTGATCAACATTAGGACCAGGGTCATAGATATGAATGTGATAAATGTAGTCATCTCCAATGTTCATATTGCAGACATCTTCAACATAGTAAGGATCAATGTTATTCTAGACATGGTTTTTCTGATAAATCTGATACTATGGCACGGTCACTGCCCACTAACAATTAAGGACTGAGGAGTCAACAAGAGCAAGCTCCAGTATTTACTCAGATGAATCCTAGAGTTCAAGGCTGCTCATTCACAATCTTCCTCATCCTCTGGTCAATATTTATAATCAACTTGATGCCTCTCATACTCCTTCTTTTGGATCTCAGGTTGTGAATGTTGGTGCTTCTAATCATATTGCTAATAATCCCTTTATTTTCAGAACTTTGACATCCACAAAATTTCCTCAGTACATTACTCTCGCAATGGTTATTAAGGTCAAGGTTAACAGCATAGGTCAAGTAGCACCTGTACTCTTAACTACTCCATAATATTTTATTTTGAATCTTTTCATATCCATAATGGAAGAACGGGACAAAAGATTAGTGCACACTATGAAGTACGAATGGTGTGAAGGACTATAATGGAAAGGGTATGAATCAAATGGTCTATGCAGAGAAAGGACATACAAATATAGTTGCTCTTGCTTTTACAGATGCTGACTTGGCAGGTCTCCTAGTGATAGAAGATAAACTTCTAGATATTTGTGTACTAGTGAGAAGAAGCACTATCCCATAAATAAAGTAAGAGCCAAATATTATTATTAGATCAAGTGTGCTAAGACCTCTGTAGTCAGTTGCGGCCGTCGCAGCCACAATCGCGGCGCGTTGACCCAGCGCTACGAAAATGGTGTTGGGGCACAGGTTAGGGTTGCGGCCTTAGCGGTGCAATTGCAGGTGAGAGAAGATGAATTCACGCAGGGAAGACACACTACAGTAATTTAAGGATGGAAAATTAGAAATACCCTCACTTTTTGAACCATTTTAGGGTTTTTTAATTTTTTTGTTGTCTTTTCCTTTCTAGGTTATTTTTAATAAAAAAATAAGAAAGGGTATAGACATACAGTGATCGTACATGACCTTTTTTCTCCTATTTGAAAGCCATGTTCTGTAGCTTCTTCTCCACCCTTCTTCTCTTACCAACATAGCTTTCTTTTCAAAGCAGAAATCTCAACTCGTCTCTGCTCTATTCTCGTCCTTACCAACAGAGCTTTCTTCTCGAAGCTATCTCATTGTACACCATTATTGTGCTCTGTTTTTTGTTTCTGTGTATAATATATTTGAAATATTAGTAGCAATGAACTTTGAAGTTATGACTTATGAATATGTCTTTTAGTTTTAGCATTTTTCTATTTTTTAGCCTCTATATGTGTATGTTATAAATTGCTTGTAATGTTTCCCTAGCCTTGGAAGTAGCGATCATACCGCTACCCGCTACACCCCTATAGCGTTTTGGGGGTCAGCCGCTACGCTATCTGCTACTAACTACATAGGCTAAGACAGAGTATCAGACTATGGTTCTCAATACATGTGAACTCGATGTTGAAACAACTCCTAAAAGCGTTGAGATTTTGTGAGTGAGATTGAATCTATATTGTTAATTTGTGATGATTGAATAGCACTTTATATTGCTTTCCATCCAATCTTCTGTGGAAACAATAAAAACTTATCATTATTTCCTATAAAAATATTTGAAAATAGGAAACAATGTGAAGGCAAGGTGACATTAGTTTAAATGAAAGTGAAAACAGACAGCATTTTCTCAAAGTAAACAGTCCTTAGCATTCTACAAAATGCTATATTCCTATTTATTATTCTTTTAAATATCACATTTAATTATTTATTGGAAGCATATACAATGCAAAGTATGTCGAGCCCAATTTACCCGTGCAATATCACAAATCCTATAAGTCTGTTAAACTCTTCAAGTAGTTATACGCACAGCTTGTGATTCAATTTTGCGCAGTACAAACAACCAAAAAGCTAATTTAGCTTAAAGTCTTTTTCTATGAGACGCCTAGCATCAATATTTTGACACAAGAAATTATATAAGTCGTTCATTACAATAGGGACACATCAAAATCAATTGCCAGAAAAATGATATAGTGTCAAGAATCAGAATAAAATTATATTTATTGAAACTTGAAAAATATTGGTAATACATCAGATATATTTATACTAGATTACTAAACAACCAAACCCTATAATTACTCATATATAACTAAATCCCTACTAGTACTCCTATATAACTGAATCCCTATTAGTACTCCTATATAACTGAATCCCTACTATTACTCCTATTCAACTAAATCCCTACTATTACTCCTATTCAACTAAATCCCTACTATTACTCCTATTCAACTAAATCCCTATACTTGAGGGATATTAAATAGAAACATATTTTGACATATAGTTTTATAAATTTAAAGCTACGTTTTGCCAAAATGAAACACATACCAAGTTATCCATCATAAGTAATGCGCGCTCCTTTGTTCGACTACGCAGCGACTCCCATCGAATACGCAAGATATCACAGAAGCACCGTATCTAAAGCAGGCAAAAATAACATTATAAAATGCAGATAATTAACTAGAACATTAGAAAAAGGAAAATAACTTGATAAACACCATAAGCACAGACAAGGTTGCCTCTAGGGTGTAAATAAAAAAACTCTTTTAAACAAATACAGCAGTAGATTTTTGTCTACTTACAATGAAGTAAGAAAAATGCTGGGAATCAATTGCCTCAATGTAAGGAGCCATATCCCATCCTGAAACCAAGTAATGAGCCAGCAATTAGATGAACAACTACAAGATCTAAAGCCATTATGTTTTTTCCTCTTTTCAGGAAAATTTGGAGTTTTAGATTTTATAATTCAATTAGAAATGTAAATAGCACTAAAAGGCTCAATATTATAGATATTGGTTAATATTTTTTTACTTCAGACGAATCGCTCCTGTCATCGGCCTCGTCAAAAATAAAGGCAGCATAAGCTTTAACATAAGAATGGTTAAATTGTAGCAGTTGACCCTAATTTTACCCCGCCTGTAGTTTCAAATTTGGCAATCAAGACACTGAAACTTTCATTATGTGGCGAGTAAAATAACCCCTTCAAACTATTGTTGTATTAATTTAGAAACGTTAATTGAAAATTCAATTGCACATGTACAACAGTAACCTAGAAGAACAGTTGTTGAGCAAAGGTAAACCAGAATCTCTATTCATTTGATCCGGTTCTTATACTTTCTTTCGAGGTAGTAATGATAGTGAGAATGCATGTATAAATTAATAGAAATAATAGTGAGAATGCATGTATGTACAAATTAAGGCAACTTACGTTGCAATTCATCGTGTCGAGAACTCTTCTCAATTAGAAGGCAATATGATAGAATTACAGCCTGTTGTGCTGCCGTCAAGTTGGAAGTAACATAAGCACCATTCTCAATGTCTTGTGACCTAGTCTTAGAGTCATCATTGTTTTCTATCAACTTTGGTATTACAAGTATGTCAGATGTTTCAGAGGCTTGATGCTGACGCAAACTATTTCCACCAGTGCTGACATCGCATGTTTGGATGCCAGTACCCGTTAAGGGGAGGTTGTCCCCACTGTTTGACGAAGCTGTGCTTGTAACAAGTACCATTTGTGCCTTTGCTTCAACCTACAACCAAGAATTACATATTAGAAGGTAAGTACCATAAAACATACTGATGCTGCAGTTTATTGTGTTCACCTGATGTACAGTACGGAAACCAAGTACCCCAGTAACTGAAAGCTGAAGGCCAGCTGCCATCTCAGCTGACTCAAAGTGTGTCCTGGTACAATAAGGTACTTCATCATAAAACGAAACCATGGGAAATCAAAGTTAACTGTCATTTCAACAGTCAATTAGTATTCTACAGCAATTTTTTTATCTCTGATTGGGAAAAAAACACAAAGCTAAGGGTGCATTAGATACGCACTAAGGCACAAGATGTTTAGAAGTGCACAAGATAAACACGTGAGTCACAACACAAGTCTACTGTGTATGTTGATCGGTAGTCAATAAATAGCACAAATAATGTGAAATTTACTCCGATATCCTTCCTACTATTCAATATTTATTTCAAGTATACATTGCGTCACTTAAATCGTCTTGTCCTTAGGACAACCAAGATTTATTGAGTAACAAAATTTTAGAGATATGTCCTATACTTTGTTCTAAAATTTATTCTATCCCGTGACTATTTTAAAAATCAAACACAGCATAAAATGTTTTCTTGTCAAGTCGCTCATTTTTAAATAAACCAAGTGTACCACCCTAAAGGTAAAGTGCTTCCATTGAACAGACTATCTTGCATACAAAGGGTGGCCTAAAATATTCCCACAGTCAATGGACTATATACAGCTACATAAAGCAAGCTGAGCCGAGACTCATAAGTAACACATACTGAAGCAGACCTTCCATTGACATTGCAAACTCGTCCATATGAATAAATAGTACAAATAAAACCTGTCAAACAAAAAAGGAAAAATAATAATCCAAGAGTACTGACCTACAAGGGTCAACTCGTCCATATGCATATTCCATAATTCCAGCCTCTAAATGAAGCAAGGAAACAATGGTTGAACTTTCTCCATCACGCAAATCAGCACCCCAATAACTCTGAACTTGTTCTGAAGTCCCAAATTGCTGTAAAGCTTCACCCATATAGACATGCAAGAGATCACAAAGGGAAGAAGACCGTTCATCTAAAATTCTCTGTTCAAGAAGCAAAACCCTTCCAAGCCACCAAGAAAGGCTTCTAATTCTAATAACCTCAATCGATAAATCTTTCATCCTCACAAGCAACATCTTAGCAAAAACTATATACTAGAAAACAATAATGACAATCAATCAGTTACTTGAGTTGAATCTATTCATAAAGAGTTCGTTAAATACAATGCATACATGAATGTTGTACCTGAAGATTCGAGAACTTTCCAAGCAAATCAGAACCATCAGACATAAGGTAGTTGCGTGCCCAAACGTCCCATTCTGAACATTCAAATTCAACTAGAGGTAAAGGAAATCTCGGTAGCTCCTTCCCCTTCAAAGGCCTGCAATTACAAAAGACTGCTTCATAAACCAAAATAACAAACAAGAATAGAAGTTGTTTGGATTGGCTTAATTGAGCTTATTTATCGGCATAATCACTTGTGAAATTGTTTGTAAGAGTTTATAGAAACAACTTATTACATATCCATAAATTACTTTCAGCTTAATTTAATAACTATGTAATTAATGTAGCTTATAAAAACGGCTTATAACTTATATGAAAATGTTTAAAATTATTTAGTTTTTTCTTATATAGATAAATAGCTTATAATATAGCATAGACGCTTAGTTAAGTTTGTTTATCTAAACAGAGTCTATGAATGGTTTCTTTTGCTATGAAAACGAACATTACCCTGTGAAGTTACATTGAGTAAACCCTAGAAATGCAGAGACGGCAATACACATTACGAGAGTGACTCTGCGAGCCTGTTCGACAGGACTAGCGGAGGCGTCTGTTATGAAGGACTCAGCGCGATCCACCAACTCGGAGTAGAATCGTTCGGCAGAATCCTGAGGAAGTGTGTCATGGTCGAGTCGGAAGATAAGTTTGCAAGGTTGAGAGGTGAGTGCTTCGGCATAGTTGCCACACTCGATTAAGGACAAGAGCTCCTTGATGGAGTCATCTGAGGATTCGGTTTGAGGTTCGGGATTCAACGCCTTCGCCGGCGAAGGAGTAAAGGTGCACCGGATGAGCCGGAGTTCGTAGCAGCGGATTCCGGCAACATCAACTTCCAAGTTAGACATGCCTTCCGATTAAGCTCACGTTCTGTTCCAGTTTCAGGGTTTAGGGTTTTTTAGTTTCACCGTATAAAACGTTTTGTTTTTTTTTCCGGTGGTTTTATTAAAATATTAGTGGTTATAAGTTATAACTTCTACCGTAATAAAAAAAATTGCATAATTATTATTAAAATTTTAGTCAATAATTGAATTAGTTTTTTAGTCTAATTCATTTACCTTTGATCAATTGTATCGGTACAGTTATTTATTGATTTTATTTTCTAATAAATATTTTCTAAATTATTTTCTAGTTAAAAAATGTAATAAATTAAAAGATATATAAAATACAAAACTTAAGAGTTTTGCTTTTTTTTAAATTTATAATCTAGTCAACTGATTCATTAAAGTTATATTATTCAATCATTAATTAATTAATTTAATAGTACTAAAATATATCAATTTGTAAATATATCGTATAAATTTTTATAATTATATAATTTTTATATGATAAGAAGGTAATACATAATTAATGTATATAGATTGTTATACATCATGGAATCGTATGTCACATAATTCAAAATGTGTCAAATCACTATTTTAAGTTAAAAAATTTAAAGAAATTATCAAAAATTTCATATTTTAAAACAGAATAACTAATTTTGTGAATTTATAAAAATAAAATAACAAAAATTGCAATTATACAAATAAATTTTATTTTTTATAAATATATTATTAGTACGAAGTATCTATTGTTGTTTAACATCGACTAGTTTTTGTTGGAGTGTTTGGTAGATATATTTACGGATTCAAAATAAGATATTTGCACAAAATCTATAAGAATGACACATAAATAATAAACATATATATGTAAATTTATATATTTAACTATAATATGTACGAAGTTTAAAGATATCTCTAAAGATAAAAATTTCCTTTAATGAGCATGTGGTGATATTCTCGTAGGTAGAGTGTGTATTCGTGATAAATGTATGCAATTTAATATGAGTTGAGAGAATCCTTGGGATATGTTCTTTATTTGCCTTATGAGTATTGAATGCCGACAAATATGTAAGACATAGACTTAAATTGAACTTGAATTGAAGGAGGTAGATAGTTGCATTGAGTTATTCTTTGATGTTTTTGTAGATCTAAGCGGGTATGGACAAATAAACCGTTTTTTAAAGTCGTTGGCGCTAGAAAACAACTGTTCGGAAGATCTTAGTTGAAGATCTGCTTCAAAATTTGCACTATGCTTATTTGAAGTGGATTGGCTAAAATATGTCCACTAATTATCTTGTGTTCGATCAAGATATGATCATATAAAGATTGTCATTTAACCATATTGTATCATGAAGGTCTTATACAAACTAAACCTCTTTTTTGAATGGTCAAATGCAACACATACGTTGGTTTTGGAAGCCCTCGTGACACCTTAAGTGTCAGACTTTGTGTTTGTGATGACCATGATGCCTTCTTGCACTGAGAGGTTGTATTCTCGTTGATCGCTACTAGGGGTTCACGACGGTGAAAACACTAGATTTATATCTTAATATATTGTATTGATATTTTACTTATAGGATCATCTTGATAAATATATTTGATATATTTGTCGAGAATATAAAAAAGAAAATAAAACATAAATTTTGAGTTAAAATTTTTACTTTTTGTAATTCTAAAATTTGAATTATACAATTTTCAATAATTTTTTTATTACATTTAGATTTTTAACAAATTCCCCAAATATATTTGTTAACAAATCTTTTACTTTATAATTGATAATTTTAGTTGGATTTTAAATTTGTAGTCCACGACGTAAAAGTTCAATCAATAAAATTCCTTAAAACACATATAATAGTGAACACAATTTGAATTTTTTAAGTGAAATTTATCATGCTACATCATCTTAAAATAGTTTATTTAAGTAAAATCTCTAAAAAATTCATATAAGTTTATCTTATATATTAATATTTTAATTACAATTTGTGTCAGCACTTTACGTTAGAAAGCAACAACGCAAGTCATGCACGCGAACTCCAATTATGAACTAAATCGAATCTCGGATTTTTGTTATGACTGCTTTGCGAATGTGATCCTTTCAAAAGAGGCTTTGGAGTTGTCTTAGTTCCGATAAATTATTAGGAAGTGTGGGAGGCTAGTGTCTATGTATTTAAAACATATTAAAATTGTATTTTATCAAGAAACAAGCTCCTCATACACGTCACTTAAGGTGACATTGTTAAATGTCAGGCTCTGATACTATTAAAAAAATAGTGTGGTATTATATATTTTTGACCTAATTGCAGTTTTGCTCCTCTTATTTTAGTTTAATTGCAAAAGTAGTATTTTCATTTTGTTTCTCTTTAGTTTTGGTTCCCAAACAGAATTTAGTCCAAAACTTGATGAAATTTCATTTTTTAAAGCCGTACTACACCATTTATAGTCATATATTTCATGTACAATTGTTGTAAATGAGATATTGAGGCATTGCATGATTTAAATAAATGTAAAAAAAAATGAAATTTCATAAAGTTTTGAACAAAAATTTGGTTTGGGGACTAAAACCGAAAATAAACAAAATGAGGGACTACTTTCGTGATTCAGCTAAAATAGGGGGACCAAAACTGCAATTAAGCCAATAAATTTTCATTAATAATTTTATTTAATTTAGACTTAATTGTAGTTTTGGTCCTCCTATTTTAACTAAATCGCGCAAGTAGTCCACCCATTTTGTTTCTCTCCAGTTTTGGTTCCCAAACAGAATTTTGATGCAAAACTTGATGAATTTTCATTTTTTAAAGTCGTACTATACCATTTATGATCATATATTTCAGGTACAATTGTTGCAAATGAGATTTTGAGGCATGATGTGACTTAAATAAATGCAAAAAAAAGTGAAATTTCATGAAATTTTGGACCAAAATTATGTTTGAGTGACCAAAACTGAGGAGAAATAAAATGGAGAGACTACTTTCGCGATTACACTAAAATAGGGGGACCAAAACTGCAATTAAGCCTTTAATTTGTAAATATTATTATAGTGTCTATTAAAATAGATTATATTATAATTTTAGTATATTTATTTATTTAATTTTCACTTCAATAAATAAATAAATTATTTTTATAATTAAATTTTAATTCAAATCATAACAATAAACGTCATTTGAAAAAAAAAACTCAAAAGATAAAACTTATAAATTTATTGGTGTTAAGTTTAAAATATGATTAATTCTCAGTCGTACATAACATGTCAATCAACTTATTTAATTTAATAGTATCAATTATATAAAGGGATTGCATGTATTGCTATTTGCAAATGCATCATAGAAGTCCTCTAATTAAATTTATATTCTCAAGTTTTTCATAAAGTGATTGCATGTATCGCTATTTGCATTGATAATAAAAAGATGGCAAAATTATATATATATTCTTTTTTTTTATCTTATTAAGTTATAATAGTTTGATCCTTTATTTTTTTTAAATGAGTTTTTTATATTTTTAAACATGCATAAATTGGTTTTTTTATTTATTTAAAAAAGATATTGATATGTCAAATCAGATTATTTTTAGTAAACATTATTAAATTATAAAATAAAAAAACTATCATTTTTATTATCATTGTCTTCATCGTCAACTTCATTGTCTTATTTTTATAAAACTCATAAAAAATAAAAACACTAAAATTTAAAAAATAAACCACAAATCTACCAATTTCATCGAGAATCAAATAACACATTTTATACACACACACACACAAAAACTTTTTATTATAAAATTTGTGCACAATTCCTATATCTCAATAAAATTGGACATAATTTTTAATAAAAATAATTAGTTGTGTTGATTTTAATAGTAAAATTAGTTTTTTTTAATCAAATACCCTTATTCATTGCATTTAGTGAATAAATTTGATGAATTAAAATACAGTAAATAAGAGTATATTAGTAGAAAAATATAATTAATATTGTATTGATAATGTAAAGGTATAATTCAGTTTTAATATTTTTATTTTCACCAATTCATAAAATTAGTCATTTTATTTTAAAATATGAAAAAATTTGTTTTTCTTTTAGATTTTTTAATTAAAAACATGATAATATGACATATGATATAATGGTTCTATAAATTTTTATCAAAATATGACATGTTTTAAAATTTTATCTCTCTAAAAATTCAGTTTCAATTTTTAAAATTATTCATTTTTGTAATTTCATTAACGACATATGTATAATTAAGATATTTGAATGATTAATAAGATCATGTCACATTATTTAAATTAGATCACATCATAATTTATTTAATTAAAAAAATATGAAGTAAAAACTAAAACTTTTAAAATTTTAAATAAATGATTAAATTTGTGAATTAGTAAAAATAAAAAGATAAAAATTATTTTTTTTATAAGTCATATCTAATTTAAGACAAAAAATAACAATATATATATATTGTGGGACGATGGGAGTCCATTATTATTTATGAGGTGGTCACATTCTATTAATAACCTTGTTCCAGTTTCCATGTTTTTTCAACAAAAAGTGGTACCATTGTCGAAAGGAGGAAGAAAAAGGCATCCTCCATTATTAATACTTTATCACAAGACCCTCCATATTAAAAACAAATTATAGTTAGTAATGAATTTATCAAAAAGGTATCCGTAGGATTTACTTCGACCGTAAACATTTTTTTATTTTTGATTTATGTGTTTTCATTAATTTTGAAAATTAGTTCATTTATTTTAAAAATAAATTTTTTTTGTCCATCTCTTATATTTTTGAATTAAAAAATAACATTTTGATTTCTTTTAAATGATGAAACATACGATTTTGTGAGATAAAACCATTTAGATGTATTAATTAAATTACAAAAGTAAAAATTTTCTCAAGTTGAAATTTAAGTTTTTAGATGATTTTATTGCAATTTCATAAGTGTTAATCATTTTACGTCATCGTATTATATGTACGTTATTTAAAGTATACTACATCGTCATTTTTTAGTTAAAAAATAATTAAAGACCAAAATTGTCGAAGATTAAATTAAGGGGATTGATTTTGTGAATTGGTAAAAATAAGATAATTTAAACTGCAATTAAGCCTAACTAACACATAACATAAATATTTGTAGTTCTTATATTTGTATTTCTTATAGTGACAAATTCTCACTGATAATATTTTAAAATAACTATTATAGACAAAACAAGTTCTCATTGATAATGAACTATTATATACGAAACAAATTCTCAATGATAAAAAATTTAAAATAATTATCATACATAAGAAAAGTTGTCAGTGGTCAAAAATTCAAAATAATTATCATTCACACGACAAATTGTTAATGATGAGATTCGACTATAATACCAATGAGAAGTTATCACTGATAAAAATTTAAAAATAAGTATCAAACACGAAACAAGTTGACCCTGATGAAATTGAACTATCATATACGAGAAAAGTTCTTATTGATAAAAATTTCAAAATAATTATCAGAATCACAACAAATTGTCACTAATAAGATTGAAGTATCATACACATGATAAATTCTCACTAATAAAATTTTAAAAATAATTATCATCCATGGAACAAGTTGTCACTAATAAAATTGAACTATGGTATACGAGATAGGTTCTCATTGATAAATTTTTGAAAATAACTGTCATATACGAGACATGTTGTCACTTATGAGATTGAACTATCATACATGAACAAAGTTTTCACTGATATAAATTTCAAAATAATTATCATTCAGATGACAAATTGTCACTAATGAGATTGAACTATCAAACACATAACAAGTTTCAAAATAATTATCATACATAAGACAAACTTTCATTGATAAATAAATTTAAAATAACGATCATACATGAGACAAGTTGTTATGGATGAGATTGAACTATTATACACAATAGAAGTTATCATTAATAAAATATCAATATCGTGCACGAGACAAATAGTCACCACTGAGATTGAACTATAGACAAGTTATCATTGAAAATTTTTAAAATAACTATCATTGATTTTGTTTTTTTAAAATAACTATCATACACAAGACAAATGTTTAGTGATGAGATTAAATTATCATACTTGATACAAGTTATCACTTGAAAATGAACATTCATACACAAAATAAGTTATCATTAATAAAATTTTAAAAATTATTCACAAGACAAGTTTATCAACGATTACATCATTTAATAAACAAGAATTATATTGATAAGCAAAAGTTATATTTGCTTTGATCGATGATTTTGAACGTAGTTCTTAATAGTTAATTGTATTTATTATTTTTCTTTATTTTTTAATTATAATATTGTCAATTAGTCATTTTTCTATAATTATTTTATATTTCTTATTTAAATATTATTGAGTTTGTATAAACGAGACAAAACGAGTCCCTTTTGATAAAATTAATATCTGTCTCTATAAAATCCAAGTAAAAGACGTACATAATAATGAGATAATATTCAATAAATAATAATTATATTGATAAACAAAAATTATCTATTAACGGTTTTTACTTTGATGGATAATTTTGAATTAAGTTCTTAACAATTAATTGTATTTATTATTTTTCATTTTTTAATGATTATAATATTATCAGTTAATTAAAACTAAGTTTTAATTCAATTTATCTATCACTGTTTTCTATTTCTAATTTAATATAGAAAAAATATTTAGGACAAATGTGTGGCTGATATTTATCAATAATGTATAATATAATTTTTTTTGTATAGATCAAATATTCAAAAAATATTTAATAAAAACATATATTACATAATATTCAATTCGACACGTTATTATTATTGCTTGTGGGTGAAGTAGTATACAGTATACACGAATAGTGAGTGGTAAGTGAAGTCACACACACTAACTCTGACTCAGACTGTGTCTTCTTTCTTTTTCTCTTGTTGTTCCAAACAAAACACAACACAACACAACACAGTACAACGTGAACAATGTCCAAATCAAACACTACGAGCAACACAGTAGCACCACAACCACCAAAACCCACATGGGTTCTCCCATATGTAACAGAGAATCTCCGTGAAGTATACACACTTGGTAGAAAACTCGGTCAAGGTCAATTTGGAACCACATATCTCTGCAGACACAACACAACTAGTCACACCTACGCCTGCAAATCCATCCCAAAGAAGAAACTTTTATGCAAAGAGGATTATGATGATGTTTGGAGAGAGATTCAGATAATGCACCATTTATCTGAACACCCCAATGTTGTGAGGATCCATGGTACTTATGAAGATTCATTTTCTGTTCACTTGGTTATGGAGATTTGTGAAGGTGGTGAGTTGTTTGATAGGATTGTTCAAAAGGGGCATTATAGTGAGAGACAAGCTGCTAAGTTGATTAGAACTATTGTTGAGGTTGTTGAAGCTTGTCATTCTCTTGGTGTTATGCATAGAGACCTTAAACCTGAGAATTTTTTGTTTGATACTGTTGAAGAAGATGCTCTTCTCAAAACTATTGATTTTGGTTTGTCTGTTTTTTACAAGCCAGGTTTGGTTGTTTTACCTTTTTATTTTTCTTTATTTGTTTCTATTTCGATCAGATTCAGAATGTGATAATGTTTTTGCATCTGGGGAATTGTTCAGATTTATTGTTCAAAATGAAATGGTTTTGGTGAATTTTTTGGGGAAATGACTTTAACTTTGTTATTTTTGTTGTTGTTGATTTAGAGAGAAAGGGATAATCTGATTTCTGATTTCATTGCTCCACTTGCTTGGTTCTTTAGTTACTTTACTTTTTCAATTGATTATAACCTGGACCCTGCAAAAAACATGCATTTAATGGAGCAATTGGATCTAGGGAAGTATTAAAGTTAGAGTTCAGCTCAAGGATTGGTTGTGGTTGCTTATTAAAATTTAAAATCTTCATGATGTTATTGGAATGCGATCAGTGCATGGTTCCAGACTATGGAACCTAAATTTTGATTTTTTTTTTCTCCACTTTCATTGCCTCTTTATGCTCTTAATGAAATGGAGCAATAGACCCTGGCTTTATGAGTGAAGATTTATTTTTCTTGGGTAAAATATTAGATGAAAACAGTCAGAAAGGAAATGTTTGGTGCTAAAATGGGAAAAGTAATGTGAGGTCACTATTTCTGTCCTCTGTTAGTTTGAAGTCTGGAAAGTTGCCACACATGCCTTTGAGTATAATGGGAGACCTTTTTACTTTATCTGGCTATACTAGAATTAAGTAGTTTTGCACTTATACTAGTATCACTTTGTCTTGGTGACTGCAAATTATGTTTTTTTCTTTACACAGATTACGAATGTTAAAATGAAATCTGGTGTGCAGTTTTGTCTAGTAGTTACAATTTGAATTTTCAGTGACCTTCATTCTATTATTTGGAATTTGGAATCATTGCCATATCAACCGGAAACCATTCGGTGATGTGCATGCTTAACAAACTGATGTGCTTTTCAGGTGAAACATTTAGCGACGTTGTTGGAAGTCCGTACTACGTTGCACCTGAGGTCTTGCGCAAGCATTATGGACCTGAAGCAGACGTGTGGAGTGCCGGGGTTATTTTGTACATCTTATTAAGCGGGGTGCCACCATTTTGGGCCGGTATCTATTTGTCATTTATACATTTGATTATCAGCTGTGGATGCTGGCTTTAGACATGTTACCGTTTTCTTCATCTTCGTTCATCCTTCCACATTGCTAATACTGTTCTTCAAATTTTCTGATCTACAGAAACTGAGCAGGGAATCTTCAGACAGATTATGCAGGGAAGACTTGATTTCCAGTCTGAGCCATGGCCTGGGATTTCAGACAGCGCCCAGGATCTGATTCGAAAAATGCTTGACAGGAATCCAAAAACTAGGTTTACAGCCCACCAAGTACTTTGTAAGTCTAAAATTGCATATAGAGCAAGTATAATATTTATATGAATACTTGAAAAGTTATCGGAAGGGGGTTGAAAGCTGTGGAACTTATGTTGTTTTCTGTGTCAGGCCATCCGTGGATTGTGGATGACAACATTGCACCAGATAAACCTCTTGATTCTGCTGTTTTATCTCGCTTGAAGCAGTTCTCTGCGATGAATAAACTTAAAAAGATGGCTTTACGTGTAAGGCTTCTGTCAACCTTTTTGCTTAGGTTTAATAAAAGAACAATTTTATGAGCAAGATCTGACATGGCTGTAGGGAATGTCTTGGTTGGTTCATGGTCACTGTTCCTGCCTGCAGGAAT
>NC_021164.2:70779714-70817599 GCF_000331145.2 Cicer arietinum
AGGAATGCAATATGCTCCCTTGTGCATTTGATACAGACAAAATGACCGTCTTATACACACCTTGAAATGAAAAGAATGAGACAATTATGTTTTTCATGTCTGGACTCTGGTTACAGTTCAACCTCATGATGTTCACTGCCGCCCAAAGTTTTTAAATCTTTATATCCACGGGAGCATTGCAAAGTTTGAAGAATTTTGTATAGCAGCTCAAACAGCCTGCACACATGCTGTTGGGTTTCTGTTATTAATTTTGGTCATCGGTTATGCATCACGTTGGTTTTGAGTGTTGAATATAGACAAAACCCTGCCTAAGCCCCACATTATTACATTGTGTTTTATGCATTGACCTCAAAATCAGAAGAGAAGACTTGCAGGTTTCATTTCTGAGGGAATTTGAACCTTGTGTTCTTGCTATTTTTAGTTGTTGCTTTAAGCAAGGAATACAGGATTCAGAACCTAACATGAATATAATATTAAAAAGTTTATTCGCATTCACATTTTCAGTTTTTCTGATTTATTTTACCATTGTTAATTTGCTATAATAATCTTTCCATTGAATTGACATAAATTAGCAATAGTATGAATCAAGGTTACTTTCTTTACAACCTTGACCTGAACTTCAGGCATAATTATGTCTTCGTTTGTGAATATTGGAACTTATCAAGTTTTTATGCTTAGCCTTATCATTTCCTGTGTTTGGATCTCTATCAGGGACATTGCCCTGACTGAGAAGTTAAAAAGGATTCATTTCATAGTTTTCTCTATGCCAACTCCTGATACCATGGCGTTTACTGTTCTGTATACTCATTCTTAGGTTATTGCGGAGAGGCTTTCTGAGGAAGAAATTGGTGGTCTGAAGGAGTTATTCAGGATGATTGATGCTGACAATAGTGGAACTATAACATTCGATGAGCTAAAAGAAGGCTTAAAGCGAGTAGGAACTGAACTTATGGAGTCTGAAATCAAGGATCTTATGGATGCAGTAAGACAAATAGTTACTGTTTTTGGTTTTAATCAAGTTTCATTATTTGTGATGTTTTGCCTAATTCTAAACTTGACAATTGAACAAATACTTTTAATCTTGCGTGTGACAGGCAGATATTGATAATAACGGGACACTTGACTATGGAGAATTCATTGCTGCTACTGTCCACTTAAATAAGCTGGAGAGAGAGGAAAATCTGTTGTCAGCATTCTCCTACTTTGACAAAGATGGAAGTGGTTACATAACCATTGACGAGATACAAGAAGCTTGTAAGGAGTTTGGTTTGGATGATGTCCATATTGATGAAATGGTCAAGGAAATCGATCAAGACAATGTATGTATTTTTTTCTCTTTGCCTTGTTATGAAGAGCTTGCTTATTTAGGTCATAAGTTTCTTCAAATTCAGTTTTTCAAGATTATAATGCAACATTAGCATTGTTATGTTTTTCATTGAAGAACTGTGAATCCATCATTTGCCAACTTTGTTGATGAAAGATTTGTGGTGCAGGATGGACAAATAGATTATGGGGAATTTGCTGCCATGATGAGAAAGGGCAATGGAGGGATCGGAAGGCGAACCATGAGAAGTACACTCAATTTCAGAGATGCTCTGGGAGTCATAGGCAACAGATCCAATTAAGTTATTGTACCTTGAATAATTATGCGGTGATAGAAATTTAGGGATGAGGAAAAAACTCTGGTAACTTTCAATTTTATTGTTATCCTGACAAAAATCTGCCTTTATGAATGGATCCATCGATCTAAAATGTTTTTCATGAAATGAACCGCAACACGAGTTAGCGGAATCTAACATGTGCATAGTTTAGAAAAGGATGAAAATAGCCACAATTATCTTCTTTTCCTCAGAGCTATTTGGTTTGATGAAATAAGTTTGAATGAGAGTGAATTAAGAATTGTGCTATATAGAACCCTTCAAAGCAAGAGCATATACATTCCAGTAAACGAGGCAGCAGATACATTGTTCAACCTGATTTTCCACAGATTGTGCTGGTAAACTAATTTAAAACATTCATAAAAAAGAAATTAACTTAGAATAAAAAACCAACAGTGCAGTTTTCATATTCTTCCAGCCACTTTAAACAGGCACAGAGCTAAAATTACAACATTGGGAAGTGGAGCAACAATAACGGCCCTTAAAACAAACAGTCTATAAATAAAGTAAGCTAAATGGTAATGAAGATATCAAGACAAATATTTAAATAAATCTATTAGGGCAAGGTTTAAGAAATGTGCTGAAGAGATCAATTTTGATTTCATTTAACAATAAGGAGCTACCCCTGCACATTAATATAAACTTTTACATAAATTCAATGTAACATTTCACATGCAGCAAATGAGTAACAATCCAAAATCTTAACCAGAAGTGGCTTACACATATATTTGAGATACAAACATTGAAAAGTTTACACTTTACTTGATAATGCATGCATATTTGGCTATGGTTGGTGCCTTTCACAATTTACTGGCAGTTGGAAGATATTTAGTATGGCGTCCCTGGGCGAAAACCTTGCCGGTTTTTTTCTTCCTGAACTACACGCAAGGCCTTGGCCTCAATCTCAATCTCCTCCTAAAATAACAAATTGGGGAAACAAAATTACTAATGCATTGAGATCTTGCATTGAACATAAAAACTAAAAAAAACACAAATTGCAGTAACAATTTCTACCGTAACCAAAATCAATATCAATCTTCTGATCGAGTAAAGTAAAAGTCAAATATTTGATCTAAATTAACTGAGACTGTAAAAACTATTTACAAATACACTAGTGTATATATGAATTAATTAATAACAATAGAAGAAAAAAAAGCATAATTGAGAAAGAATGAAAAGGAGAATAGAGAGGGATACAATACATCGGCATATGCAGCATCCAAATAGGACACATTGATCTCAACGGAAACCCCGGTGTTGGGACCTGAATATCCAGATGCTGGAATGGCGGCGGAGCCCACAATATCAACCATCGCAGCCATGGCGCCGCCGTGTAAGGAATTTCCGGAATTGAGTAGACGGGGAGGTATCTTCATGGAGCAGACGACGCGGCTAGGTTCGATGAGATCGACGCGAAGCGAACTCATAACTAAGGGTTCAATGAATCTTGAAGGCAATCCATTTACGATTGAAGCTGTTTCTCCTTCTCCTTTCTCGAGGTATCTCTTCACTGATTCCAATTCCATTTTCACTTTCTTCTCATTTTAGTTTATTCACACAACACAACCACTCATATATTGACTTCTCTTGTTTTTTTTAGTGTAAATTGATTTTGTTTAGAAACAAAAAATAATTATCTTTTTTTATTTAATTTTTTTTTTATGAATTGCTACCAAATTTAAATATAGCTTGTACAATTTGAAGAGATCTAAATTTCAATTAAGAGAATGTGTCGAAATTTGTGTTGTTGGCACTCCTACACCATAAACTAATTTTAATTCTATTTGAGAAAATAGTAGTTATTTTAAAAAATTAATTATTAAATTTTAATCCTTAAAAATATTTAATTTTTTTATAATTATTTTTAAAGTCATCGCTATAAATCATTGTGATTGTTGGATGTAATTCAAATTAATTTGTAAGTAGTTAGTTAGAATATGGTTAGAAGTTAGTTAGAATATAATTATAAGTTACTTGAGGTTGTTATAATTTGTACAGTAAGAAACTGCTTCTATAAAAGCCATCAGAACCGAGAATATAAACAATTTTTTTTTGACTGAATTCCAGACTATTAATCATGCTCCATATTACATTCTCCAGACTAATCATTCTCCGCTTTCTGAATTTTCTATTTTATTCTATTTTTTTCTCAATTTCAATTCATCTCAATTATACAACTTGTTCCAATTATTGATATCAAGAACTTGAGTTATAATTATTGGGAAACACGAGTGCAAGTGTGAGGGGGAATCAAAAATTGGAAAACACAAGTGTGAGTGACATAAGACATGAATGGATGATGATTTCCATCGTATTTGTCAATCCTTGATGGGAAAAATTGGGAGAGGTGATCTGCATCCATGAGATCGTTGTTGGGATCTCAATAAGTGTTTGAGATTGTTCGAGATTGATATGAACAACTTGGTGCGAATCCAATGGAAAGACAACAAACAACTTTCAAAGATTGCAAGACATTGTTTTACATCCAGCAAAGTGTGGATTCAAACAACTTTGAGAGGATCTCGAAGACATCTACATCAAAGGAGGCGTGAGAGATCTTGGTCAAGTACTATACAAGTGGAGAAAGGCCAAGAAAGTGAAGCTCCAAATGCTAAGAAGCCAATACGAACTATTGCAGATGGAAGAATATGAATATGTGGCAGATTACTTCAATCGTGTGCAAGTCGTTATTAATCAGATGAGAACAAATTGTGAATCAGTAATTGGAGTGGTGGTTATTGAAAAGATCCTTAGAACATTAATACAAATGTACGATCACATAGTGGTGGCAATTGAAGAATCAAAGGACATTGATAAGAAAATGAATGCATATCCAAGAAAATCCAAAAAGAGGATGATGAAGCTCAAATGGCAGCTGAGGATTCAAATTCAGATGATGTGTTATTGATACTGGATGTTTTAATCATATGGTTGTTCTAATAATATGACTGGACGTAAGGAGTGGTTTGTGAGTCTTGATGAAAGAATAAAAAGGGAAATCAGATTTGCAGATAATAGAAAAGTAACTGCAGACCGAGTAGGAAATGTGTTGATTCAAATGAGATATGGAAAGCAATCTTTCATATGTGATGTGTTGTATGTGTCAAGAATAAAGAACAATATGCTAAGTCTTGGACAACTAATTGAAAAGGGATATTCAATGAAGATGGATATTCAATATGCTAAGTCTTGGACAACTAATGAGATTTTGAATTCAAGGGAAGATGATGTTGGTACCCCCTTCTTTTCAATCTCTTATGGCTTGTAGGACTACAACTCAAAGGAAAACAGTCAATCGTGGAGCAAGAGTAGGAGTTGTTGTAGGAGATGTTGAGCAAGGGAACAAAGATGCTAATGTTCCAGTCACTCTTGTTGTTGTGCCAAGCAGCAGGAGAAGGGTCCCTGCAATTTCTACTCCCAGAAAGAAGGAAGTGATTGAGCTGAATGACGATAGCGATGATGGTAAGAGTGACGTCCAAGGGAAGCTAGTGGATGTGGCTAAAACTCATGTTGTAACTTCTAGCAGTATGGCAAGAGCTGTTGGCCGCTCGGTTTGCAACAAGACTGATTTGCAGCAGCTGGATGGATTGTCGAAAGGGGACATGAAGTTGGTGATGGGGATGAAATCTGAAGCATTGAAGACTGCAATTGGTCAAGGCGGCAAGGGGACAAAAGCTGATGTGTTGTTGACCATGAGTGCCTTGATTGAAGAAGGCGTGATTACGGTGAAAAATGCAGCTTGTGAGAGATTGTTGAATAAGAGATTGGAGATAAAGATGAAGTCTAAGAAAATCAATGATTGTTTGAACATATCAGCATAACGCACGAAACTGTGCTATCAATGTGGTGAAGTAGGACATTTTGCTCGAAAATGCGCAAGACATTCAAGTGTTCATGGAAGAAGTAAACATATAGAGACAAAGTTTCACTTCTTAAGAGATCAAGTGACGAAATGAATGATGAAACTAGAGCGCTGCAGTATTAATGATCAAAAGGCATACATCCTAGCTAAAAGCTTAAAGAGGGTGAAGTTCAAATAGATAAGGAACAATCTTGTATTAATGTCAATTGAATCACTTTGAATTAGGGACATGTTTGATGTAATTCAAATTGAGTTGTAATTAGTTAGTTATAATATGGTTAGAAGTTAGTTGAGGTTGTTATAATTTATACAGTAAAAATCTGCTTCTATAAAAGCCATCAGAAACATAAGCATAATTTTTTCTAATTGAATTTCATACTGTTAATTATTCTCCAGATTACATTTTTGAGACTGTTAATCATTCTCCGTTTTCTAAACTTTCTGTTTTCTTGTCAATTTCAATTTTTCTCAATTATACAATCTGTTCCAACGGTGATAAGCTCCTAGTGTTACACTCACATGACAATTAAATTAGTTTTATTGACATTTCTAAGTTGTTTAAAAGTATCAAAGAAATTAATAGATTTTGTTGTTTTTAGAAAAAAAATTGTTATCCATTTCACTTTTTTTCTCTAAAATAAGTATAGTTAGAGATGTACTTTTTTTTTAAAGAAAATGATTAATAAAGAAAACAAAAAATTCTAAATAAACACTTAAAATGAAACATAAAGTGTACTACTATCACCTTATTTTTTAAAATAAAAAGTTTAAATTGATGAAATTTGCTTTGAAAATGAAAGGTACTACATCCGTTGCTTAATATATATCGGACTCTCGAGATTTTTCTTTGATCTCCATTTATAACATTTTTTTTCTTTTTAATTTTTCAACTACATTAATTATATATTTTTTTATTAATATATCTTTAATTATGTTGTATATTCTTTTTTATGTAATTTGAAATACATATTACAATAAAAATATAAAATAATTTTCTTTCTTCAATGATAAACTAATAAAATAATTAAAATTATCAATAAATTTAATATTATAATTAATTTTTTTAATTTTCGTGATTTAGTTAAGAAGAGACAAATTATAACAATTGAATTAAAAAAGAGATATTTGAATTAAATGACAAATGTTCAGGACATTTGTTAAGGAACTCAATATATAATAAAGTCAATTAAAAATGTATTTTCAACTCTTTGAAATTTTAATTGAAAGTTTAAAAATTATTCTTCTTAATAAAAACTTATATTTTTAGTTTTTTTTTAAGACACGACATTTTTCGTTGAACTCGCCTCGGTCTCTTGATTCTAAATTTGTCCTTATATTCTCGTTTCGGGTTATAGTTACACCTGCTACTACACAACTAGATTTCAGATTTGCCCTTAGATTCCAGATTTGCCCTTAGATTCTAGATTTGCCCTTAAGCATGTCGTTCTCTCCCCGAAGCATATTTGAGTTCAAATATTTTGAGTCTATTTGGTTTGAAGCTTCCAAATGCAACTTTTTAAAAGAAAGAACCTTGCTTTGTTCAATTGCTTGCCATAAATTTCTCTCATGCTCACGATCATTCTGGTTATCTGCTTATGCTGTATTTATAGTCATTCTCTCCGACTTCACATGCATAATTGAGTTTCCTTTCCATCCATTTTATTCTTTTGTACATCAATACATTATTTTCTTGTAACAAGCTAAACTTTAACTTTAAGGAGGTGTTAGAATATTAAAAAGTACCTTATAATATCTTTTATATTATATTAGAGTATCTTGAGTTATTTCCTATGATTAATTTATAATCACATATATATTATAATATCTCTCATTATTATTATGATTTGTTCTTGATTTAGGATTGAGTCTATGTTTATCTATAAATAGAGATCAATATTGAGTCTTTTGTTATGAAGTTATCATAAAACTATTATCAATAATATTCAAACCTTATTATTTTCTCTCATATTTTTCTCTAAAATCCCACAACTTCAACAATAATTTTTGCCTCCCTCTTCGTTTATAATTATGAGGAATTGAGACTTTTTCAAATTTTTTGACTTCGATCAAACTCATCAATCTTCACCTTTATTGAAATTGGTGTATTTTTAGCTTTCATTGTCTACACCGACAATCATAGTTCAAAAAACTATCATACTCCACCATAAAAAGTATATTTCACTTGAAGCTAAATCTACTCTAATAATTTCTTCTCTATGTTGAAACATATGGTGCAACTTCCATATTGGTTTTCTTAAGATTTTCTTCAACAATCGACATAATTTCATCGCACACATGCCAAACTTCACAGCGAAACTTGACACACAAACTGGAATCGTGAACCAGGTAGGTTCTAAGAAAGAGAGGTTAGCCACACATGACCACTTAAAAACTAAGTCTTTCCTAACCAGAACATTTCCGAGCAACACTTTCACAAGATCACTATTCTTTTTTGATTTAGAAGATCAGACAATACTGCAATCATAGAGCTTACTAAGAAATTTTCTTCCATGGACTGAACCAAAAGATTTGATACCAGATGTAGGAAAAACAAACATAGAGAAATGAAAAGAACACAAGAACAACACAAGATATAAGGTGAAAACTTTAAAACCATAGAAAAAACCACTACCGTTGTCAATTGACAACCAGCGAATGACACTAGGTGAGAATTGTTACAACACATAGACATATCTCAAACAACTCATTAACCCCCAATACATCCACACGCTAAAAGAAATATTCGAACTAAATCCCACAAAACTCTAACCCAAGAGTATAAGGGGAAAAAACCCAGATATAAGCTCTATTGGAATTTATAATGAAGAACTAAAACTATATTTATAACTTTTGGCTCTTTCCTCCTTTACAATTTTAACCAATGTGATACTTTTTCAAGTTCTTCAATTTCAACCAAACTCATCAGTTTTGAGAGTTTGGAGGAGCGTAGGAGCAACAACGGACCAAATGCTACAAGACAACAATATAATTTGATACCACACCTCCACAAAAAATCTCAAGACATTGGTTATATGTGTCACCTCTTGCATCACTATTATTACCAATGGGACACACCTTCTAACTACACTGTTAAGAAGACTTTTGGATCAGGATCCACTCCCACTCTTCCACCAAGCCGAACCATGACTTTGATACCACTTGTTGGAGAATCCAGGGAGCACATTAGCAACAATGAACTTAATGCTTCAGGATCACAATAGACTTTAACACTAATCTCCACTCAAAATCTTAACGCATTAGGTATATGAGTTATTTCTCTCTTGTATGTGTAACATTTTACTCATTTATAATCGATGTGATACTTAACCACTCACACTTGAACAAGTCATCAGAAAAATATATTCATATTTTTAATACTATGTTATTATAATATCATATCAGATGGTTAAATACTTGGATCAAATATTTTTACATTTTATAAAGGTATCGAATGGTGTAGTGATATCAAGTATTATATAGTTTTTCCCTCTAATAATTTTTTTATAGGCAAGCTAATAAATCTTGAATGAAATGCTAGGTTGCAAATAAAACATAACTAAATAATTGCCATGAAACAAATCAAGAGACTAAGGTTGACATCATTTTTCAACTATTTATCAACCGCACCATAATGAAAATAATTACAACAGCCATTATAGTATAAGCAATCCTTTGCATAAATCATGTTACAAGGGATCAAAATACTCATCCCCTAAGGACACTCAAAATCTCTTATTTGTAGCTATGTTTCCAACTACAATAAGGAGCAGAGGAAACCAAACTTCGATAAAACACAACTCGATATTTAGAAAGAATGAAATACATAAATAAAACATGATGGAAACCTCATCCAATCACTAGAAAAATGAATATGAAAGTGAAACATAATTTTTATTTTTGAATCGTTGTTGAATTAGAGGGAGTTTTCTCCCTAAAAAATTTCCTTGTTCTTTTCTCTGATCTTAAATTTCACATTTTACTGGATATAGGGAGAAATTTGGTATGACGCCCCTGAGCAAAAATTTGGCCAGTCATTTTCTTCCTGAAGTCCACACTGACAACAGCTATAACCTTTCCCACTCGCAAAACCTTGGCATCAATCTCAATCTCCTCCTGCCATGTCCATTACATAATTATTATTAATTAAACGATACTAATGATTATTTTATAACTGTCTTCGAAGAGATTTAAATTTCATAATTTGAAATTAATGTGAAAATGTCCACCGCATAGGCACATATGCTATATAGAAATACATTATAAAAAAAACATTTTTATGATAAATTCATGACACATATATAATATTGGCAACCAGGAAAAGAATCTCCTATTCCTCAAATTATGTTTTTGATACGGATTTTTTTTAATTATGTTCTCTTTTTGAATTTCTTTTAAAATACTCTTTGAAATTAATGTATTAAAATACTCTATTTTTTTGGCATTCGAGAGGTGGCATGACAGAGAAGCGACTATGTCTTGCGTTAAAAATGTATCTCCTTCAAGAGGTCGCATCGTGTGGTCACATCTAGGATGTGACCATCTATTGCTTTATTTATTTATTTTAACAAATTAAAAAATAATAAAATGTCAAATCAATAGATGGTGGCATCCCCATCATACCATCTTGAAGGAGAGAAATTTTCAGCACAAGACATGGTCGCATCCCCACCTTGCGACCTCCTAAAGTCCCATAAAAATAGAACATTTCCGTAAATTAATTTTAAAGTAGTGTATTTTAGATTTTTATAAAAAAAAAAAAGAGGATATAATTGGAACAAAATCCTTTGATATCACATATAAATAACGGCAATACATCATGTCAAAAGTTGAAAGGGGTAGTAGTAGTATTCATTTACTTTCTGTTATGTCAGTGAATGACTATGATAGCTTAGTTGTGCTACAAACTATTGTATATAAAGTTTCAATGAACGAGCAATGAACTCAGAACCTTCATTCTCTCAATTTTGTTCTGTCTTCCGAACTCTCACTCAATAAGCAGGGTTGAAAACACATCAGGCATGTAAAACAATAAAAAGTGAGTGTTGTTTGTTTTGGTTTTTTTATTGGTATACATCTGCACTTTAGCATCTATATTGGAAAAGCAGGCTCCTTTGTTTTCTCTTTAAAAGTTTATGATATATTTATTTAAAATTATTCAATAAAATATTAAATAGTCTTAAAATTTTATAAAATTAATCTACTCAATAATTCTTTTTATTTAACGGTTGAGTTGTAATAAAATCTATCATGCATATTAAATTATTAAACGAAGTACAAGCCAATAAATCTTCCCCCATACATGAATAATTGACAGATAAGTTATTAAATGACTATTTTTTTATTTAATTATAATATTTTTTAATATAAGAAAATAAAAATGTTTTGATATGGATACTGACATGGACATAAGCAGCACCCAAGTGTGAGACGTTGATCTCGAGGGAAACTCCCGAATCCATTGGAAATCCAGCGGCGGGAATTGCGGCTGCGCCAATCACATCCACCAGAGTAACGATGGCACCACCGTGCAAGTACTTACCATTCTGCGACTTAATTAATTAATTTAGGTTAGGAAAAACTCCATCGGCTATAACGATGCTACAATTAGTGAAATTAAGTCAAGAATAAGATGAATCGAGATAGAAGAGATTAGAGTATATACGAGTAAACGTGGCGGTATTTTCATCGAGAAGACGACACGGCCAGGTTCCATGAGATCCAGGTGTAAGCCATAAAAGATTAGAGGTTCTATGAATAGTGGAGGCAATCCATCTACAGTTATTGTTGTTGTTGATGCTCCTTCTCCTTCATTCTCCAAATACTTTTTTACTATTGATTCTAACTCTCTTATTCTTCCTTCTGTTTTTTCCATTCTACTTTTCGTTCCTTTTTCTTTGGAACTTTCACATTGACTTCGAGGTTTTGTTTATATTTAAAAAATAAAGGACGGTTAATTGGTTACAAAACGCTAACAAAAACCACGTTGGAATTAGTTGTGTATGCAATTTTCACAAATTTAAAAATAAAAAATTTCGACCCAATTTTTTCTTCTTCTTCTTAACATGTATGTGCCTTTACACCATCTCGAATGCAGGAACTTTATAATCTCTTATTTTCTATCGTTTAACCTTTTTTTCTTTTTCTTTTTTATCATTGGATTGGAGTATGTCTATGTGACAATTGGGAGTGCTTAGGTTTAAGGGATGGAGTTTTAGCAAGCAACTCAAATTTCAAGGAACTTGCTCACTAAAAATAATTTCAATGTTACTACACACACCCTTCATATTACTACCCACAACCCTCAAATTTATAAAAAAATCAAAATACTTAAAATGTCCTTTGATATTTATAATATTTTTTACAACTTTACTAACTCATAACTCACCTTCATCAACATTCATCACATCTCATGACTCATATTAAAAAATCACTATACCTCATCAACCATACCTCATAATCATTTAAAACTCACATAACTCACTCCTAACATACATTCTTCATCATATTGTGGTTAAAGTGACCTAAAAATATATGTTTGTTGGTCTGTTTCAGAGTTCGATTTTTTTTTCTAAATCTAGGGATTGTAGTTCATGTACGTTGTATTGCTACGTGAACTAAATTCACGTAGGTTAAAAAAAAGTAAAAATCTCAAAATTTACGCATTCTTAATTCATGTGCACGTACGTGATTTAATATTGCATAATCAATGGAGTTTAAAAATTCAACATCTCAGTACGTATGCGATCTTAATTCACGTACGTGTACGCGAATTAAGATTGCGAAATCATTGAAGATTAAAAATTAAACCATTTACGTAAACTCAATTTCACGTACGTTTACATTTACGTTAACTGAGTTCACATATATTTACTAGAATTAAGTTTACGTAAACTTACGTGAACTCAATTTACGTAAATGTTAGCAAAATTCTTAAGATGGTTAATGATGATTGACGATGATTAATGATGATTAATGATGATTAATGATGATTAATGATGATTGATGATGATTTATGAAGATGGTTAATTATGATGATGGTTAATGTTGAAGAAAATGAAGAAGATGAAGAATGTGTTGAATGAAGATAGAATAAAGAAGAAGAAGAAGAAGAAGATGGGTTAGGTTAATGAAGAGGAAGAAGGGAAGAGTAATTTGAGAATTATGATTTTTTTTAAACATTTGAGGGGTGTGGGTAGGAAATTAGGGGGTGTTGGTAGCGAAATTAAAATAATTTTTGATTACTCAATCTCAATTGGAAAAAGGTGAGGTAAAACATATGTTGTTTATTGTCATTAGAGATCTTAACATAACTCGCACTTGCAAATGTCCACTCAAACCTATTTGATTTGAGTGGAAAATTTTCATTTTGATTGAATGCGGGTGCAAGTGCAGATTTTCCTCAAAATTAAATTTCGGAAGCGGGTTTTGGGGTGATGATATCCACCCCACATCTACCCTCAAACCGGTTCCACAAGTAATATTACAGTAATTTTTTAATTTTCTATACATGTACATATTGAATATACTTAATATTTTTTTAACTTTTATTTTTAATTTTATTATTGTCTAATAATAATTATTTTATTATATTAATTATAATATATATGATTTTTAAATTTATAATTTATATATATTAATGGATGCAAGTGTAGGTGGAGAAATCTGAATTCGTTGTAGACGACAATGGAGGCTAAATTTTACACGCACTATAAAACGGATGCGGGTGTGAATTTTTTCCGATTAACAGATATAGGAGTGAAGGATGCAAAATTCGTCCCTGACCCAATCCGTTGCCATGCCTAATTGTGATCACTATTGGAGTATGATTAGTTAAGATTACTTATAAATTGTTTACTATGTGACAAAAAGAAAAATAATTCACCCCAATTTGAATTATTTTATAAAAATAAATTAGTTAAAATATATTATTGATCTTCAAATTTCACAAACCAACAATTTTGATCCGTATATTTTAAAAATAAGTAAAAATCATCATAATTTGCTTGAAAATAACAATTTTAACTTTATTATTTTTACAAAAATCAGCCCCATCAATTTTGAGCAATTCAATGCTTAAAATATGTATGTGTAGATGCAAAATTTAATTAAAAGTATAATAAACGTGATTGTTGGTCAAATATATCATTTAAAAACGCGATTTCATCTTCTTCCAGAAGCCTTTTTAAGAATAAAATAAACATTAAAAAATCAAATTGTAATTTAATTGCAAGAGAAAGAAAATAAAGTTAAAAGCCACATTAGCATGTTACAATCGATATTGGACGCAAAAATAAGTGTTTAACGTAAATATTTTTAAACAAAACACACTAACTTAACAAAAAAAACTAAATTAAAAAAATTAATAGAAAAGATAGTGTGGTTATTTATTTCGATATCAAGAATAACATTATCAAAATTTAACTCCAGTTAAAAAATTAGTCTTAAGACTATGTACATCAAATTTTTAATTATATTTTTATTTTTATTTTATTTTAAAATATAAATATTTTCTTTTTGAAAAAGAAAAATGTCACAATTATCTGACATACTAAGAGAAAGCTCGTAAAAAACCCATGCATTCCCTACATTTAGACGAAAATTAAGGGTGATTTTGTTTTCACAACATACTACAAACTCAAAATCACATTAAATGATAGCCTAGATTCTGAAAAACCAGTTAGTATAAAAATTAGTATACTCTGAAATGTTAGAAAAGGGGAACACAAATTACAATAAAAATAATTTAAGATCAGGGATAAATTAGTCAAAAATACATTAGAAAAGGAAAAATCAATGAAAAAGTGACCTACTCCAAAAATAAGGCATAAATATTTGATAATAAAGAAAACTAAGGAGAGGGCATTCTAATACACAAAACAAGGAAACTAAAAAGCTGTATGACCATCACCGACTGCCGTGTAGTAGCCAGATACCCTTCATCTTTCTGTCCTAGTAAAACTTCCAGGAGATTAAGGTCAAGATTTCTTCAAACAAAAACCTAACAGCAAATGTATATCTCAAAGAGAGAGTAAACACAAATTAATCCTCATTGTATTTAGTATCAACTCCCTCAAGCGTTTGAGAGAAAACCAAATCAATTGGTTTTCTTCTCTTCTTCCTTTGCAGCATCCGACTCTGCAGAAACCACGGCCTGATCATCCTCACCTCCAAAACCAAATTCATTTACACGCTTCTTATCCACTGGATAAATCCACCTTTGGTATACATATATTAGAAAGATAAGATCTGCAAGACAGGAAAGGAGAAAAGAAATCAAAACAATGAACTGCAATTGGAATAATGTTTCTAAATAAGTGCACTCAAAATTGTCCAGAGATGGAACAAATATCTGGATTGGAATGACAATCTTTTCAGCCAAGTGGCAGCGAAAAAATTCACGAATACCATGCTTGCTCAGAAAATAATGCAAAAGTATAAAACACCGTGATATTTATTTTCACAACTAAAATTGTTTTCACTGTTTTTAGTAAAAAACTTGGAAAACAAAGATGACTTCTGAAGTAGGCTAGAACTTATAAAGGCTTTAACTCTCTGGTAGGCTAAGACTTACATTCTCATTATACAATAAATATACAAGACACAAATGAGGCTAACTTAGTTTTATATAGCTTCCAGGAAGTACTTGACCCCAAATTCTATCCATAGTAATTCTACTCAAGTTAATCTTACCATCACGGAAGACAGAAAGCCGGTGTAGTGTTGGCATTTTGATGACAAAGGCAAAAAGATCGTCAATAATGGTGTTGAGAAACTTGTAAGTCATCTGCCTCCAAGGTAGGTGAGCAACAGATTTGAGCTTGTAGTTGATAAACAGTTGAGGGCACATCATAATAAAGCCTGCAAAGATTTTCCAGTACAAAGAGTATGAACATACAAAGTTTACCAAACTAGAAATTTTATGATCATTTGTGTATTGGTCAAATATGTTGTCATGAAAAGCAGTTTTTTTCTTTCCGTAAGTAGAAATAGAAAAAAAAATACAACTAAGAAGACATCGATTATATTTTTAAAAAATAAAAATGCTGAAAGCAATAAATAGTGTGGATTGTGGATTTCCCTTAAACAATTTATAAAATCTTTTTGGTTAAGGAGGTTTAACTCAATTTTACTTTTGGTGTCTGTTACATTAGCAGCTCTTATAAGCGACAAACTCATGGCAAAAAAGGTTCATCCCAGCTCAGGACCGTCTTACTCAGGATGCATGAGCTGCTACTACAACTAGGAAGTTAAAGCACGGCAAATTTGTTAGAGTCTAAGCACTTCTGATGACATTATAATAGTCACGGTCACACATGGTACTCCCAGACACAGATATCTCAACCAATTTAGAAGAGTACTTACCAAACATGTATACACAACTTGTGAGTGAAGACAGAATCCAAGAATACCAGCTCTTGTGACGCTCATACATTAGAGAGTAAACAGCGAAGCCAGCGGCAAGGAGAAATAGAACATAGGTTAAAAACTTCATTGCAATATCATCGTACTCTTTTGTCTTATTCCCTGCATATGACTCTCGATCTCGGAACCTCAACATAGGTATCCTCCCTGACCTATCAATCTGGGGGAAACAGTAATTGAAAATAATTAAGAAACAGAATTTGTGGGGGTATTCAAGGCTAGAAAGTAACTTCAGCGTGCATCTGCCTCACCCAAAAATATGATAAACAATAATTAGAAAAGGAAGGTCTCAGCAAAATATGGAGAAATATTCTCCATACATAGTTACAAAATCAGCATGTGAAAGGTCTCAGCAAGAAAGTTCTGTACACACAATACAGGTATGCTATAAATGATAATGAAGGGGTAAAAGCCAGCAGCATCAGCAATATATATATAAAATTCAAAATACACTCCTATCAATTAGGTTCACTTAGTCTTAATCTTAAAAAAGGCTAGACGATCATAAAGAATACCTCTATGTGCATGGCTTTTCCAATTTTCCAGAACTCGATAACCAAACCAGTTCCAGAGCTCAAAAGAATCATCCAAGAAGTGTCGTTGTCAAGCAAATAGAGGAATATGATAAGCTGACAAATAAAGCTCACAACAACAGTCTTTGCAGAGAGTCCTTCCATAGACTTATTTTTGTTCCAAAATTGAATGTCTGGACAGAAAGAAAATCATTAGATTACAATCAATGCATTAAAACCATATCTAAAAGGTTTCTCTAGTCAGTGCTACTGTCCTAAAGATTGTTATGTAAATAACTTACCATTCTTAAAAGCCAAAAAGTCAAATACTGAATGAAGAAGAGAAACAATCATGGTAACTCCTAGGAGGTAAGGATTTCCTTCCAAGAATACCCTCTGATACAATCATAAAAAAATCAAATAGTCAGACAATTAGAAAAACAAGGCACTTATAATTGCATACTGTGGGAGCCTCTGCACACAAAACAGAAGTTTCTTATATTTGGAAATTCCATCTTAAAACCATTTAGGGTATTAATGCCCCTTTGTTTAACCTAAAAGAGAAAATCATTCTTTGATAAAAAAAATACTATGGATCTTATTTTTTTCATGAGATGTCATTTTTAGCTTTTGAGAAGAACACTAAAACATCTGTTGAGGCTTTTACTTTTTTCTGAAAAACTTACATAGTTATTATAAATTTTTGCGAACACATATTTTGATTAAAACCACTTCTTTAGGAAAAAAATAGGTGATTAATATAGTCAGTGTTTTATGGCTTGAATTTCAAGCTACCAAGAAACAAAGCCAATAAATTACCATAATAGAGAAAAACAATATAAGGTGAAATTCTGGTAGGATAGAATAGAAAGTCCTCAGAGACAGGTGTACATTCAATGGAAAGCTAGGTTTTATTTAAGAATATACAAAAAAACATTCCGTTAAAGAATGTGAAAAGTTTTAAATTGTATGAGATTAAGTGTAATAAATTATTGGGAATTTGAGAAAAAGACGGTAAATAAAAAAAGCAAGAAATAAGGGTAAGGAAGTCAATGTATTTCTAAATTAATTATTTCTTAATCTGTGTGTCAAAGCCTAAAAGGACCAAAGATCAAGGACGGATGGAGTGACAAATTTAATCTTAATTTTCCGTGATTTAGTTAATAGGGTCCTATATTTAGGAACATGAGAATTTTACAACTTATTGAGAACAGACCTTAAGTTCATCAGCCTCGCCTTCAAGCATGCTTCCATAATTACGGTGAATCTGGAATGACTGGTCAATTTGCTGGAATAATTGCCATTTCGTCATGCTAATGGGACCAACTTCCAGATTAAGTAATAACTCAGTTACTGTCTCATTTAAAGTTATCAATTTATCCCGCAGCAACCAGAACTCATTGAAGAAAATAGTTGGATAGTAGTTCCCAGTGATAGGATCAATGTTCAAGTCTGGTCAACAAAAGTTAAGGAAACTAATGTGTATGATTAGCTAACTTGCGTAATACAGCAGTGAATCAGTGTCAACATATTGTAAGGTCAAAAAAGGAATTAGAAATTCAAAAAATAAGTGAAAAGTTCAAATAAAAAAATATTACTGACTTGCACAAACAAGGAATATATCAGGGCTACAAAAGTTCTCCATTTTTCAGTATCAACCATGCATAAGATGATCATATTGTTTTAAAGCTAGACATGGTATCAAGAGACCAAAGCCAAGAAACTAAAAGGGGAAGGGTATCAAAAGAAAATGACGAATGGCAAACAATGTTAATGGCAAGGATACGTGGAGCGATATTAGGTGGTATGCCTGTTTTTGGGTACCTGCAAACAAGAAAAGTATTAAATAACAATTAGCAGGGATAGAAAGAATATCCATTTATTATCAGGGTCGGCAATAGACAAAGATTTTAAATGATTTTCCATATTACATCCAATATGAGACTCCCAACCTTGGTTAACCAAATAAACCTTCCACAGATCCACAATACATTTTAAAAAGTTACAGGTCTACAACCCGATTCACCCAAAAAATAAAGGGACATAAAAGGAAGAGTAAAAAATTGTATTTTCATTCTGAGTAAGGTAGCTAAATATTCCAAATTTCCAACCATCTCTTTTACTACCTCATGTAAAACTGAATATAAAAGTAATTTGACTTAAAAGAAGACCAATTGATCCAACGGTCTCTTTTATCTCTGGTGTGACATTTTCTCATAAATCAACTATTATTAACTTTGGAAAGAAATTATGACTCGCCAGACACCAGAACATATAGATAAAATAGTGCACCAACAAATTTAATGAATTATAAGTAACATACTGAGTGAAGTCAGCAACCAAGTTAATTGTTATATTTGGTTTCCAATATGAACGCCACTCCTCAGGACCATCATCTTTAGAATCATCTTCAGTATCATCAACGACCTAACACAACAAAAAGAGATCAATACTGAGAGCATAGGGTACCCTTTTCAATGAACACTAACCAAATTAAAAGTGAGAACATTGTTGAAACAGGCTTACAGTAACATCAACAATCGTGATATAGAGATCCAATACATTAAAAAGTATATATCTATAGATTGTTGCACAAGTAGTTCCATGCACAAATACTGAGTCAAATCTTAATGAGTAGATGTAGGGTACCTTTTTTGGGCCCTTTGGAAGTAGAAATAGAATTTTCGACTTAATGACAAATTGACAATATATCAAACCATATTCTCAGTTTTTTGAAGGCCAAATAAGGGGAAAAGGGGCTGACAGAATCCCATTTTGAATTAATTGAATTGCCTTCTTTACACAAGTTATCTAGCATATGCATCCTTGATGAGATGGCCTACGCCGGCGTTTTTTATTTAAGCAAATGTCCAAAATTTTCTGCTTTCAACAAGTGTTTATCATTAAATGAAAAAAGAAAAGAAAAAATAACAATTCCTCACAGTACAATAAGTTATTTGTCACACATATGGTCACATAACCATATTAGCAGCTGCCGTAGAGTCGTAGACGAAAAAATTGCAAGAAGGAAGCTTAAGACAAAGCTTTGAAATATCCTCCTAGCATTCAAGCTAGGATGATATATGTTTTCAATGAACATATCAAGATAGGATTATAAAAGGAAACTTTAGAGATAAAGTCATGGAAATGCTTATTGTAAAAAATAAGATATGATACTCTTGTCTTAGGTGATTTGAGCGTGTGCGAAGAAGACTGATGAAGCAAGCACAGGTAGGGAGGGTAAGTGAGATGAAAGATAGTTCAATAGTAAACGGTAGATAAAGACTGGCAATAACTATAGGCATAACTATTAGAAGGATTACAACTTAAACAGTCTACCACTGGGTGTGGTTAATGAATAATGATAAGATATCATGGTGCTATTTGATCCATATATCTCATGTAAAAAAACAAAACAAGAAATATCTTGAACTCAATCCAAATTAACATCATAAAATGTTTTTATAAAGCTGATTATAAGATTATGTGAGCAAATAACAAACCTCGGATGTCACTTGATCCTCACTTGAATCGGGTTGGCCTCCCAACAGACTCTTCCTTTTATCTGCTTTTGACTTTGGCAAGTATATGACAACAGCTGAAGCCCATAAAAGAAAGACATATGTAAACCACTTTCCTAAAGTTATATACATTTAAAGTTACTAAAGTGTTATTAAGAAGGAATAAGCATACGATGTGTCCTTCCAAATGCTGCCTGAGGCTGGTATTCCGGATCACTAGGGTCGGGCGAATATCCAGATTGTGCAAAGAAAACATGAGCATATAGACTCCCATTGTGCTTCAGAGACTGGACAAAGAATTTTCATTAAAAAAAAATATTGGACAAATAATATGTACCCATAAAGTCCAATTTAAAAGGAACTACGTTAAACTTCCTTCAATCTTCAATAAATAACAGTAAATGAACTACACATAGGTAGCAGTTGCAATTTCATAGAGCCATACCTCAGTCGGGGGATAATTCAAAGTAAGAGACCTGGTACTCTCAGGTCCCCAAACAGCATATGGAATATTGGTTTCGTGCCATACAAGAGAATTTTCACTACCAAAGTCGTTGAATTTCTCATTTTCAGAAAGATAAACCCACATATCCTGAAAAAAATGTCATCCAAAAATAACATGACTGAGTAAGAAAACAAGAAGCAACATGAACATGGAAAGCCATTGCATTTTGAAAACCAACTTCAGAACACAATCTACTTGTTTTCTCTTTATCTTTTCCTACAAACAACACCCTTAAACAAAAGAAACTTTTTCTACAAAGAACATTCAGTAACGTAATCAAAAAATATGCAATCATGGTTTTAAAGAAAGGACCGCGGCGTCATGTTGTTTTTATCTCTCTACGACCGCAGCACAATCACAACAAGGACCACAGGTCGACAACAACTTCGTTTGATTATGATTCTCTGCAATATATCAAGGATAGTGGCATGATCGTGATTTAAAACCTTACATGTCATTATCTTTTGTAAGACTTAAAATTATTTCTGTGTACGTGTTTATTAGAAACTTCTGATCGTAAACAAAACTACAATCACAAATATGCAAACTTCGCCAGGAGTAAATTTCATCCAATAATAAAGTGTAACCTAAAAGTATCATCCCCGTTCTATAAGTAAGTAACCTAAAAGTATCATTGACGTCCTACTAGTATCGCTAGTGATAAAAAAGTGAAGGTATTAACATGACCTAATTGAATAATTCGAAATCTGAATTAAAAACTAAAAGTAATAATGAAAGATGGATCGAGAGTGCACCATAGGCTGGGCTTTGTGGAAGAGGTTGGAGATGAGAGCGGAAGGTTCGGTAGGCTTTTTGGAGGGAGAGAAGAATTTGGAAGCGAAATACCAGAAAACAACCATGCGAATGATACCGGTGAAGCTAAACCCTCCTCCGCCAGGTTGTTGTCTACCTTGTGGTGCTGCATCTGCACCTCCGCCTTCAACTACTGCCGCTGGCGGCGCCATGTTCGGCAGAGAGAGAGCGATGGAATCGAAGATTTGAAACGGATGATATGCTACTACTGAAGACGGTGTTGGTTTGTGATGTATCGAGTGATTATTATTATTAATTATTATTAATAAAGAAAGAATGCAAGGGTGTGTGCGTTGCTGCTGGGTGGTGGCCTAGTAAGGAGAGGAATAGGAATTGTGTAAGGTGGCCACGCAACGTCCCACCGATATATGCCCTTAAATTACTCTTTACATTTACTCAAATATTTATTTAAAGATAATTAATTAATTTCCCATGCTATTGGGAGAGTTTACAATATGACTCTTCTATAAAAAATAACTTGAGTTCGATTTTTAGAGTCCGTTATTTGAAAGATAGTGCAGCCCTAAATAAAAAATTATTGACTTGAGGTTAGACCTATAACGAACTCAAATAGCTTAAATTGTGGGGATATATTAGGACATTTATTGGAAAATCAAATATCCTAATTACGGTTGGTTAGAAGAAGAAAAAAATAATAATTTAAATGTTATGATTTTAATTTCATTAAAGAGTTAAATTGAGGTGCTATATCCAATGACAATGGATCATTATACCACAAATTTTTATTTTGTAATTGTAATTCAAAAATATAAATTAAAAGTTGATTAAAGTGCAATTATTAGCTTCATGATAAATATGAGTGATCTCATAGTTTCAACTCACGTCATTCAACATACTTAAAACTTATTGGAGAAAAGTAATAAGATGAAAGTTCCAAATCTATATAGAATTATTCATAATCATAGTCGTAAGAGAATCGACTTCCACAATAAAAGAGTTAATGTCTAACTTTCTAACTATTCCAAAACCATTAACAAGACCCCAAAGCTCAGTCGCAATATATGTAGATTAAACAAATTTGTCGGTAAATCCACAAATAAAACAATTCACGTTGTCTCTAATGATACCTCCATAAGTTGTGATACAATAATTACTTATGGAAGATCTATTAGTAATTAATTTGTCGTATGTGCCGAGAGAAAGATACCACTTGACATTAATTTATTTTTTCCGTCCCTCCAAGTAAGATGGTCAATTAAAAATGTGGTGATTAATTGTAGTGATTAATTGTCACATCACTCAAAGTTAGCTATAATCTTACGAGCAAATCAAATATAAAGAAAAAAGTTAAAATATACTTTTAAAAATAAAATATTAAACTTAACTAGAAACTAGGCAATATGACAATAATTTCTGCTCATATAAAATATAAAATGTAACGTAAAAAAACAAAAAAAAAAATAATAATTGACAATATTTAATTAAAAAAGGTTGAGTTTGAGGATGCTTTAAATAGTTCAATAATTGACATTTTACTAAATAAATTAGTAATATTTTTTCAATGTAAACAATAAAGTTATTTACAGTATATTTTTTGTTCATTTAATTTATAAATATTGTTTATTGGTGATAAAATTATTTATAGAGTTGATGTAGAGATTACAATAGTCAAAATAACACTAATAAAAACAGAGTAAACAACTATTTTTGTTCCTCAAAGTGTAACTCGTTGTCATAATAGTTCATTAATTAAAGGAAAACAATTTAAACATCTTAATTTTACACCATTTTAGCCAAATTCATCCATAATGATAACTTTGAGTTAACTAGTGATGCCTTAGTTTTTGTTGATTTGACCAACTCAAGCCACGTTTGATAAACACACGACACATTCTTGTTGATTTTGAGTACCACACAAGAAATAACAAAAATGAATCTGATAAGTTGAAAAGATAGATGGATACTTACTTGTAAAATCTTTTATATATATTTTTTTTTCAAATTACAACACATCTACATACATTTAAAATATTATGGTTTATATAACGCTTCATATAACAACGTTGAACCAAAACACAACTTGTTGAACCAAAACACAACTACATGACTATCCCTCAAATGGATAGTTACATTCACTAGTTTTAGAATCAATAAATTACAAAACAACAATCACCACTACTTCAATTATTTGAGTACTATTACATACATCAATTGAATCACAAAAGAAGCAAAACTCAAATATTTCACTAACTTCATATATCAAGAACCAAATTGTTCAACTATATATTAATATTTTTTTAAAAAAAAATTGTTCATCACTTACATAATTTTTTCCATCATCTTTTTCAAAGTCTCTTGTTCACTCTCTTTGTAATGTCTCAGTAACAATAGTTTTTCTCATTCATCTACTCATATAAAGAAGTTGTTGTTTTCAATATCACCTTTCACGTCTATACAAAATGACACATTTTGTTTCATGTGAACATTCAAGGATGTATACAAATAAAAGATTAAAATTACCTTGGACTATCACACTCGATGATGTGGACAAGTATAGAATGCTCACCTTTGATTGTTTATTGTTTATGATCTGAACATCATTGTCTTCTTTCGACAAAAACATCCAGAATTTTGTTTTTCTAATCTCATATCACCTAGTGAAGAATCATAGCCAAAATCAACACAAGTTCGTGAATTTGTTTCTATCCTTACATGCGAAAACGAAACACCACATCTCATTATGTTCTTATCAATTCCAATTTGAGATGATAGAGATTTGAGAAGAGGAATAAGAATTTAGATTTTATCATTTAAAGGAGAATACATGTTATTCATTTTGTTTCATTTTAGTCCCTCAACGTTCAAAATGTAGTACTTTATCACAACACATATTGACACGACATGTTAGAGTTATCCTTAATGTCATGTCAATAAAAAATAACAAAAGTTAACACATCAATTTTTTAGATAGATTTATAAGAGAGATAATTAAGTGAGAGAGAGAGATGAGAGAGAAAAATGATATTTATTTAATTTGAAAGATATGAGAAATAAAGAGAGATGAAAGTTTTATACAATGGAACCACACCAAAAATTTATGTCTCCAATATACAAGAGTTGTGTGCAGAATGTGTGAGGAGTGAAAGTGACTCTTTTACTCGATAAAAATAGGAGATGTTTTTTGAACAGAAGACTACAGTGTGCGTGCCAATTGTTTAAATGTGCTCCTACTTCAATTTTTACTTACAAGAGAAAAAGAGAACTAAGATTATTCCCAGCGTTGCCACCCCTCGTCCCTTTCCCCGGCGAAGAAACCGTGTAAGCGGCGAATACAGAACTCAGCCTCAAGCGACGATTTAATTTTCCCGTTATCCCATTGAATCAGCTTCAACCAACCCGTTTAAACTATCACCTGAACCTTTTCGTTTAGCACACTAACTGTTTGTGAAAATGCCAACTAGCATTATTCTTCTCCATTTATCCAACAGGGAAGAAACAAAAAGCCCAAATTTTTACCGTTTCGTAGCTCTCAATATGTTATTCTATTTTCATATGGCAGTATAACATCCAAGTCCCATCGGTAGATTCTCGTGGGCATGCTTCAACACAATTTGAAGACATTGTGTTCTATAATTAGGAGCTTATGTGTAGAATCTAGACACAAGGAAACCTTGTCCTTTTTCCATCACTGCTTGAAGGATTATGCAGCTTTTCAACCAGATCACATTGTTCTTGCTTCAGTTCTCAAGTCTTGTTCTTCCCTTTTGGCTGTTAACTTGGGAAAATGTCTGCATAGTTGTGTTGTTAAACAAGGCCATGTTTCTTGCCATGTTACCAATAAAGCATTGCTTAACATGTATGCCAAATGTGGCATGCTTGATGATTGTCACAAGCTGTTTGATCACCTCAGCCACTGTGATCCTGTTATTTGGAACATTGTTTTGTCTGGGTTTTCAGGGTCAAGTAAACACGATGACGATGATGTGATGAGGGTGTTTAGGATGATGCATTCAAGTGGAGAGGCGATGCCTAATTCTGTTACCGTTGCTACCGTTCTTCCTGTTTGTGCTCGTTCGGGGAATCTGAATGGTGGAAAGAGCGTGCATTGTTATGTTATCAAATCTGGTTTTGAAAGGGACATATTTGCTGGAAATGCTTTGGTGTCGATGTATGCAAAGTGTGGACTTGTGTCTTGTGATGCATATGCTGTCTTTGGTAGCATTGTTCACAAAGATGTTGTTTCATGGAATGCGATGATCGCCGGCCTTGCTGAGAATGGGTTGTTTGAAGAAGCATTCTCATTGTTTCGTTTGATGATAAAAGGACCTATACAGCCGAATTACGCAACCGTGGCAAATATTCTGCCTGTTTGTGCTTCATTTGATGAGAATGTCGCCTACCGTTGTGGAAGACAGATCCACTCTTATATGCTGCAGTGGCCTGAACTATCGGCTGATGTTTCTGTATGTAATGCTTTGATGAGCTTCTACTTAAAAGTTGGACGGACGGAAGAAGCAGAGTCTTTGTTTTGGACAATGGATGCAAGGGATTTGGTCTCCTGGAATGCAATTATTGCGGGATATGCGTTGAATGGTAAATGGTTAAAAGCATTGCATCTATTTGGTAGTTTAGTGTCTCTAGAGACTTTATTCTTGGATTCTGTAACCATGGTTAGCATACTTCCAGCATGTGCACAATTGGAAAACTTGCAGGTGGGGAAGCAAGTCCATGCACATATTTTCAGACATTCTTTTCTTTTTGAAGATACTTCGGTTGGAAATGCTTTAGTTAGTTTCTATGCAAAATGTGGCTATGTAGAAGAAGCATATCACACATTTTCTATGATATCTAGAAAAGATTTGATTTCATGGAATTCTATTTTGGATGCCTGTGGAGAGAGGAGGCGTCATTCAAGATTTCTCAGCCTGTTACATTTGATGCTTAAACTAGGAATTAGACCCGACTCTGTTACAATATTGACCATAATCCATTTTTGTGTTTCTCTTTTGAGAGTAGATAAGGTGAAAGAAATACACAGCTATTCAATTAGGACTGGATATTTATTAAGTGCTACTGCACCAACTGTTGGGAATGCAATACTTGATGCATATTCCAAATGCGGTAACATTGAGTATGCAAATAAAATGTTTCAGAATCTGTCAGAAAAAAGAAACCTGGTCACATGCAATTCGTTGATATCAGGTTATGTGGGTTTAGGATCACATCATGATGCAAATATGATATTTAGCGGGATGTCAGAGACAGACCTTACTACCTGGAATCTAATGGTTCGAGTATATGCTGAAAATGATTGTCATGAGCAAGCTCTTGAGCTGTTATCAAAGTTACAAGCTCTAGGGATGAAGCCTGATGTGGTGACTATCATGAGCCTCCTCCCAGTATGCACACAAAAGGCATCAGTTCACTTACTGAGCCAGTGTCACGGCTACATTATTCGGTCGAGCTTTGAGGATCTTCATCTTAAAGGAACCCTCTTAGACGCATACGCAAAATGTGGCATCATAGGTCGTGCATATAAGATATTTCAATCAAGTGCTGATAAAGATTTGGTTATATTTACTGCTATGATTGGTGGTTATGCTATGCATGGCATGGGCAAAGAAGCACTTAGTACTTTTTCTCAAATGCTCAATTTGGGAATCAAGCCAGATCATGTTATCTTTACTTCCATATTATCTGCTTGCAGTCACGCCGGCCGCATAGATGAAGGACTGAAGATATTTTATTCAATAGAGAAAATCCATGGTATGAAACCAACAATGGAACAGTATGCTTGCGTGGTGGATCTCCTCGCTCGAGGTGGCCGCGTTAGCGAAGCATATTCTCTTGTGACAAGGATGCCGATTGAAGCTAATGCAAATATCTGGGGGACATTGCTTGGTGCCTGCAAAACCCATCACGAGGTAGAATTGGGTCGTATTGTAGCAGACAAACTCTTCAAAATTGAAGCTAATGATATTGGAAACTACATTGTGTTATCAAATTTGTACGCAGCAGATGCTAGATGGGATGGGGTAATGGAGGTTAGAAAGATGATGAGAAACAAAGATTTGAAAAAACCAGCAGGTTGCAGCTGGATTGAAGTGGAGAGGAAAAATAACATTTTTGTGGCTGGAGATTGTTCTCATCCACAAAGAAGCTTGATTTACAGTACATTGTATACATTGGATCAACAAGTAAAAGAACCGATGGAATTTTAGCTCAATCTCAGGTGTGTGCATTGTGGCATTCCCAGTGTCTCAAAAGAAACCATGTATCTGTTGACCCAACCGACCATGATTGATTAATTAGGAGAAATACTTGTATAGAACATCTCTTAATATATTGAGTTGACTAAACTAATCAATAACATATTAATTATTAAGTGGCGGAAAGATTTCTATAATTGGTGATTAGTTTAGTTTAGCATTCAAATTATTCTTTGGATCTCCTTTAACTTTTTTATTTACTTTTATTCTTTTTGTCTTTTGTTTGATGTATTGTTAATTTTTTAAGAATGTAAGTGGCAAAGCTGGCAACGAAATTTCAGGAAATTAAACAAGTAGAAATAATTATTACATTATAACTGACAGGTGTCTAACGTTTCTTATAAAAAATAATAGTGTTTAACTTCATGAGAAGAAATGATCAGAGGTAGTTAATTAAGCTCAATGGTCAAAGGTAGTTAATTAAGCTCAAATCCCGTATTCCTTTATTTTAAGACATCAACAATCGTATTCACCTCAGTAAACATGGTTGATACAAACGCTCTCAATTATGAAGTGACTTAGTAGTTTGGAAAAAAATATGATACGAATAGATCACGGCATTCTAACTCTCTTACTAACATTTATAATTTAAAAAAAATAAAAGCCTCTAGCCTTCCTCTTGACACCTCCAATTAAATCTACCTTCAAATATCTAACCATTGTTGAGGAGTTCCTCCGAAACTCCACTGCAGACAAGGCTCTATCCTTAGCTAGCTTCAAACCCAATAAAGCACAACTTATGTTTGAATTAACAGCATAAATGAAATTGAGTGAAATCGACTAATATTTCATTTCATCATACTTCATTTCACCGTATACCACCAACTTAAAGATGGACAAAATTTAGATGTATTTTAAAGTATTTTCGTGCTACCATAAAATTTGTTTTTTTTTTCTTCTTCTGTTTTCTGTTATAATAAATTTTGAAAAAAATATAGATTTGAAAAAATCATAAATGGTTATTAATGGTTCGGTTGTTTAAATTTTTTAAAGCATTTATTGTACTTTCTCAGTTCATCTATTTATATTAATTCATAAAATTGATCTCCTATTTTAAAAGTCGACAATTTTGATCTCTCTTATGATTTTTTAACTAGAAAAAAGACGAGCGATTTAAATAGCATGACATATGATAAGATAATATAGATTGATTAACACTTATGAAATTGAAATAAAACGTAAAAACTTAAATTTCAACTTCGAATTTTTTTCATATTTATAATTTAATTAATGACATACGAATAATTAATGCATCTAGATGGTTATATATCATATAATTGTATATCACGTCATTTAAAATATATTAAATCATCATTTTTTAATTCAAAAATCTGAGAGATGGACCAAAACTGTCGACTTTTAAAATAGGAGATCAATTTCATGAATCAGTATAAATATAGGGACCAAAACTGCAACTAAGTCATTTTTAAAATATGATTTTTATAAAGTTTAAATATGTTTTTGGTGCTTGCAAATATGCTTTGTTTTGATATTAGTCTCTGTAATTTTTTTTGTTTGATTTATACTGTTGTAAATTCTAACAAGTTTTAAAAAAGTCCCTTATGAATATTTTTTTAGTAAAAAAATTGTGACATGACTAATTTTGGATAAAGTGACACATGGTGATCGTATAACTATTGTTGACTAGACAATTTTTAATATTTAAAATTAAAATTCATTTTATTAATTCATTTAATCATTTTATTAAAAACTTAAAAGTAATTAATTAATTATTAAATTAAGATATTTTAATATTCAATTAAGATATTCATTATTAAATTTTTTAACATGACAAAAATTATATATTTAAAAAGGTATCTTTTAAAAAGGATTTTTATGAAAAACTTCTTAAAATAATTTTTAATTTTAATCACTATTCAAAATTTCATTATAAATAAAAATGGTAGCAAATAGATAAAGTACATAAAAATAATATTTTAAGATAATAATTTAAATCAATCTTTTTTTTGAAACTTTATTTTTGAAATTCTTTTTTGAAAACATTTTAACAAAAAATAAAAATACTATAAAAATCAATATTAAAAAATCTTAAACAAACAGATTTAATATTTTAAATAAAAAACAGCATGATAAACACCTAAAGAATTACGCATCAGTTTTAGACATATCCCAAGCAATTCTAACATTTTCCTTTGGATAGTTCAACTAATAGATTGTGTTGAGAGAGTGAAAAATACCATAGTTCAAACACAAGGTAAAATTTACTAATTTATCTAACAATAATAACATTTGCCTATAAAAAAAAAAACTAAGTTCATTTAATAAAAAATTATCGACAAATATGTTGACATTCCGTTTTAGGTATTGTATAGATATCATAATGAACGATTGATTTTTATATATTTGCAAACATTTAATGTAAAATCAGCCGACAAGAAATATCTAATAACCCAAATGCACTCAATAAACAAGGGTATCCCAATTTGTAAAAGTCGGGTCAATCAAACTAAAATTTCTAGTACCACATGCAATTTTAATTTTGATAAACTATCTACCTACGAGCACTTCAAGTTATAACACATACCAAATTTCAAATCCCAATTTCTAAAAAGTTAATGTCTGAGAAATAAAATATTTTGTTTTTCCTGTGTTTATCTGTTTGTAAGCTCTGTGCAAAACCCCCCCTGTCAGATGCCATTGGCCTATTTCTCCTGAAGAGATGGGGAGTACTTTTGCATCAGTTGGGTAAGCTCTTCATCGAACTTTTTCTCTAACGCCACCTCTTCCTCCCAATGCCTCCGCCTCACTGCAACAAGGCTCTCTTCATGGGCTTGACAGAGTTTCTCCTTCTCCCCAACAAAGTTCTCCATCTCCTTATCCTGGACTTCAACAAATTTAAGATATTCATCCACCCTACATCCAAAGAGATCAAATTCATCAGATTGAAAATTATCTGTATTATTTTTATAAATATTATTATCAACATAATTTGTCAGCAAAATATCTGTCTGTGTGCTTACGCTTTAGAAAAATAGTATTTTTAGTGTCATGTGAAATTAGGTTCTCTTAAATTTGACCTTCAAACGTCCAACTTAGAACTGCCTTGACGGTATTAATTTAATGAAATTTAGTAAAATATGCTAGCTTCAGGTGTGGATAGGTTTTCTATGAAGTGTTAGTTCAGTGATAAAAATTTAACTCTGTAACCTTAAGAAACAGGGTTCAAATCCTCACTAGTGCAGTTGTAAAATATCATTATTGACATTTTATAAATAATAATAATACTAATGTGGATAGGTAGGTCATTAGTCCAATGGAATAGAAAACAGTCTCAGAACAAAAATTACATACTTGAGTCTTCGTTCCTCAGCATTTAAATGACTTGTACTTAGCTGCTTAACCTTCTCCCTTTCCTCCTGCTGCATCCTCTCAAAATCTTCTTCTTTTTCATTCCTTGAGTTGTGAATGATTCTGATCTGGTCCTTGAAGAATTGCTCTTGCATATTCATCTTCCATGCAGTAACAGCGTACAATTGTGAGAAAAGGTAACAATAAGAAACATATAAACAACTAAATAAAATTTAAGACAAAAGAAAACCATAAAGGAAAATGAGAGTGAAGTCATCCAAGAGTGGAAAATAAACAAATAACAATTTTGATTCTTCAAGAGAGAACAGATAAAACTGGGTTTTAGTAACCATTATATTGTAAAAAGAGTGAACAATAACTTACATGAAATTACCAATACACATGGTAGAGAAATTATCTGATTGATTTATAGTAAAAACACAGACTGGCCGGGAAAACTGGTTCGTCAACAGAGTGCATCAGATCTCTTCAACAAAATACTAGCGACTCTGCTTTCACTTAAATATCCATAACAATCTGACAGGATAAATATCCAATGCATTATGGGCAGGTGCAAACTCATTATCATTTCTCGGTGATTTGTTTACTTTAAAGAATAGGGGAAAAGGTCAACTAAAAACTCGATGGCAATAACTGTATTTCTATTCATTTGGCTTGCTAGTCTACTTTTAAAGGTCAGAGTGGAGTTTGATGGGCACATAAATTGCATTTTTATATGCGAAACCATCTCATATGAGAATATAAGTAGAATGTGATGATACCTTACTAGCTTATCCATTCAAGAATTACAAAATTATAAATAACGGCAAAAAAATTTCAATAAAACAGCCAAGCAGAAGCACATCCCAACCTCAACTTAATGGTCCAGAAATAATTATATACTAAGAGTAAATTAAGTAAATAATAAATAAACCAAATCTGCACCCAATAATAAGTCTGATGAAGTTAGTATTACCTCTTCTTTAATCTCTTCGTGCTGCATTTTAGTTCTCCGCCTCACAATGCGATTTTCCTCCATTGTCTTTCGCAACTTCTCGCTCACTATACCAAAAGATTCTTCAAGGGCTTTTGCATGTTTCTTTTCTTTTACAACCTTGTTCTTCAAATAGATAAGCTGCTGGTTGTCCTCACTCATTTGCCTAATTTGGTGAACCACCATCTCCTGATATGATTTCATGTCATATTTAAGTCTCGACTTACCTACAGAGTCACACGAGAAGAGACAAGAGCACATCAGCATATGCTTTACTTTCATCATTCTGACTTTGTCAACCTGCATAGTGAAAATGAAGAGAGAGAAAATAACTGAAGAGAATGAACCTTGGCAATGCCTATTGAAAAACTCCAGGTCTTCTTTAGTAGCCAGGTATCCATAAAGCTGCCGATTGCCACCAGGGAGAAATAAAATACGGCGATTGCTAAACCAAGTATCTTTGTCAGTTCCTTGCTCTGCAAAATGCTTGTGCAGACGTTCTGCCTCTAGATAACCACTAGCTGAGGCTTCAAATATCAAAACACTCATCCCTCGATGACCTTGAGGGCCATATGAGTGTCGTGCTTTCACAGCCGCATAAGAGCTAAAATAATCAACAAGCTCTTGGTTACCCATACCTAACCACTAAACACAGAGAACAAAATCTGAAGTTAACACAAAATCCAGCAACGTTCTAGAACAATTCTGAATGTTTTTTTGCACTATTAATACAAGATATCAAAATAATAATTATGATATTGCTAGCTATTCATTATTCATCATTTGATGCAAATAAGAAATATAGCTATACCTTATCATTTTCATCTTGTTCGAGCTTAGTATTCTGAATTATAACCATTGGAGGCCAAACAATTTCATGATCTTTCTCTTCATCTTTTAAACCTTTCCATTTTCCAAATGCTTCCCCAGCCGGAACTACTGCAGTACCCCTTCTACGCAATTCCTCATCAAGAAGTTGAGCAAGCTCCCTGTGAATCTTCACCCTTTTTGATCCCTTTGTTTTAGCATGATTCATCAGGGGCTGCAGTCCTCTGTACCAATCAATAGCCCCGGGGCCACCTTGACAAGCTGGACAGTGCCACTGTCTTTCCGGATCATTTATCTGTCCAGCAGGCAAGTCATCCAAATTCTGAAAGAATTTTCTAAACCATTTGCTCTTCTTACGAGTCTCATGGCTCTTTTGACTAGCATCCGAATCATATTCATCACTCATTAGATCATCATCAGTATCTTCCAGATCATCACAATCATCGTCCTCCTCCTCATCATCATCATCATTATTCTGTTCAAACTCCTCTGGAGCAATTTCATTCCTTACATTTGACTGCATTGAACCGGCTCTAGATTGCCAATTCCATCCATGCTCCAGAGGAGGCCGAATTACAGGAGTTGGAGTCACATGGTTGTCATATCCACTTGTGGCTAACTGCGACCTTCCATTGCCTCTACCAGCAGGCCTCCTGTAGTTAGCATTCTGTGTCTGCCAGGGATTTCCAGCAGCTCTTCCAACGCCACCATGATTACGCACACCTGGCTTTGGAGCCACATCTGCATTCCCCCATGCTCTAGGATTAGAATTATGGGCTGGAGGACCCCATTGGTTTGCAGCACTGCTTCCACCTTTGTTCTTGGTTTTCTTTGCATATACCTCCCATTCCCCATCATCTTGTCCTGAGCCTAGGTTGGCGTCCGCCATACCTTGAGTCAACTGCTCAATTTTGGGATTTGATTGGGGTACACGCTTTCCCTTGGACGACAAGCCACCCCCTCTTTTCGAACTCATTTGTATGTGCCCTGTTCTGAATCATTAATTTGGTGAGTCAAACATTAATAAGAGGGAGATGTACTTCAAGGAGCATAACACATACAGAGCTTGAAAAAATATCATTCAAGTTAACTCATCAATAATCAATTAATTAGAACAAAATAGATGAATCCGCCAATAAACCCTAAGCACCATAGGAAAAAAAATTATATAGCCAAATAAAAGGCATAATTAATACTTTGTTACAAACTCAAACAGAAATGGAAAGGTAAGAAGTAAATAGAAAATATCCGAGGAGGAATTTCAGTGCAATGCTACATAGAGGCCAAGGCAATGTACAAGCGAAGGTCTCTTTTACGTGAATCAAACGCATGAGAAAATCTTATTTTTCAATACAAAAACAACTAAATCATTATATAAATGAAGCATGCCATCATGTAACAGTTAAGAAAGATTCATCGCAAAACATACACACAAAAAAAGTACAAAACTCATAATTTATTTATTCCTTTCATCCCTCGAAGAGTACAAAACGCTCAATTTGAGAGTTTATAACATCAAGAAAGATTCATCGCAAAACATACACACAAAAAAAGGCTAATGCCGAAAAATAAAATAACAAAAACCTACATAATATGAGCTTTATTTTTATTTTACTACATCGCATCCAATCAAAATACAAAACGCTGTTAAAACAAAACATGTTGAAAATCATCCTAGAAATGAACCAAAAACATTAAAAAGATAAAACACACAGCGGAAAATGTCTCTTGTTTTCAAGAGAAAAACCTCATTTCATTTCTTATTTTCCATAAAAAAAAAATCACTTTTATTTTATTTTCTGAGCTTTGACTATATAATCAGGCAAAAGAAAGACAAACCACACCAGTTTTGACAACAAAATCACCATCCAAGTAACAATGCAGGTAATGGAAAATACAGAACAAAAAGCAAAGCAAAATCGTAACAATTTAAAAGAGAGATAAAGGAAATGAAGTGAAAATCGGTAGGAGTAGAAGGAATTACCAGTGATCCTAGACAGATCGGCCGAAGAATAGTCAGAGAAGCGGTGGCGGTTGAGAGCCACGCGCTGCCGGAGTAAGCGAGAGTGAGTACTAGACGAGTGAGAATGAGGAACAGGTAAAGCGTGAAAGGCAATAACAAAGAAGTCGTGACAATGAGACTGTGGTCTTATAGTAGTTGGGATCTTTTTGGATCGGGACTCATATGGAGCATGGGATTCATCAAACGGATGAGATTGTTCAAAAGGTGTGTCTCGGACTTCAAAATTTATGAAATGTGATTTATTGGGTAAAAGGTAGATAAAAATGTTATTCATATGTGACGCGGCGCCGCGTCTAGGGTAGAGAATCGGGTTGTGTAGTTTACGATGGGCCGAGTTTCATAACCATTGGATTTAGTAGACTAGTTGATTTTAAAGTCCATTTACATCAAATCATTTCTGTTTATGTTCTTTCTCCTATTTTGTTTCTCATTCTCCCCACTACTATTTTTGGAAATGTGAGATATTTTAATGTTCATTTACACCAAATCATATTTATCCATTATCTTTCTCTTCTTCAGTTCCTCTGCTATTTTTGGAAAATATGAGATTCAAAACTCCATTAGCCAATTGGATTGCTTTTTCATGGTCTTCGTCTCTGCAGTCAAACTTTTTTACCTTTGAAATCATCATTTACGTCCTTAAGAATGATCACGTGGCAAAAAGTTTATAGTGAGATAAGTACAAAATTATTGAAAAATAAGGAAGTCACACATAAGAAGGATTTTGCACACTAGTCGTGTTTATAAGGTGAAGATATGGAAGTTGGAGTGTGCCCCAAAGGGTACCTCAATTTTGTGAAGGAGGAAGAATGCATGCAAAATTGACGACTACATGCGCCGCCACCGCCGTCTGTTCGGCTGGGCTTGAACTTAGGCTAAGTGGTGTATTATTTTTTTAATATATGAAAAATGAATTGTTTATTTAATATTAAACGAATGCTTGCTCGTTTTTATCTCATTGATTCGTTAATTACGTAATTGTCCTCCACCGAGTCAACATTCAACATTTGATTCAGTCTTCCTTCCTGAATTCATGCATCTGTTTATTGCTCGGTCAAACCCTAATATTTTGACTCGCGCATCTGATTATTGCCCAGTAAAAAACCTAATAAAGTTTGGAGCGCATATTTCTGTGGTAGAAAACTTGAAAGGTTGGGGTACACATTTTGTGAATTTGGATTGATGGATCGCTTGTTTTTCTCTTATCCATTTGCAAATTTCCTCTATAAATAGAAGGGTTCTCCTCAGTTGGAAAAATACACCAAAAGCTATCCACATATGAGGTTTTCTCTACTTCTCCCCCATTCTTTCTCACTTATTCTCTTTCTTTCGAGTGGTCATAGTACCATATTACGAGTGACAACCATCTGACTGCCATATTGATGGTGTAATTCTAGAACAATTTTTCACGGTGCAGTAGAACTTCGATACAGTGTATCTGAACTATTTTATCTTGGGGACTTCGTGGTGATAGTTTATCTTACACAATTTGGGCATGTCGCAAAATATCTTAAAGAGAGCAACATTGTCTGCGAATCAACGCAATAATATTTTTGGTGTTCGAACTTGAAAATTTATGAAATGTGATTTATTGGGTAAAAGGTAAATAAAATATTATTCATATGTGGTGCGACGTCTAGGTTAGAGAATCGGGTCATGTATTTACGTTGGGCCGAGTTTCATAACCATTGGATTTAGTAGGTTAGTCAATTTTATTTTAAAGTCCATTTACCTCAAATCATTTCTATTTGTGTTCTTTATCTTATTTTGTTTCTCATCCTCCCCACTATTATTTTTGGAAATGTGAGATATTTTAAAGTTCATTCACAACAAATCATATTTATCCATTAACTTTCTCTTCTTCAGTTCATCCACTGCTATTTTTGGAAAATTCGATATTCAAAGCTCTATTAGCCAATTGGATAGTTTTTCGTGGTCTTCGGCTATATAGTCAAACTCTTTTACCTTTAAAATCACCCTTTACGTCCTTAAGAATGACTGCGTGGCAAAAAATATATAGTGAGATCAATACAAAACTTTGTAACATGTTAAGATATTTGCTTTCGTTCTCACTCAGTCATTGCAAAATCACCACCATAGACCTCTTCCATAACTCTTAGAATCATCCATTGAGAACACCCATAACCAAATTTGAGGAAATAACCACTCATAAACCTTCAAAACCAAGTGCACACAACACATTCCATCAACTAAAAACATAATTTGTTTCTTCTCCACATACCTCCACCAAACTCCATGCAAAAGGCACTCATCCCTTCACCTTGCTTTGTTCAACCACTACAATTTTCACCATCATCTAACAAACTACATTTTACACTTATGCTCGCTTGAAATTGCCATCACATCCACCATGGACATTGTGGTTAATGACAAAAGAGACCATGGGAATGACCAATCATGATAAAAAATAAAGTTGAGAGATATATGAGAGATAAATAGTGATTAGTAAAATAAAGATAGTCCACCATAGATCATAATTAATTTTTTTGACCTTAGCCATAACCTTCAATAGTACACATAAATTTAAAGGCCATGATGGAAATATCTTTGATAGTCAAATAGAATTCTACAGTTAGTCTACACCATATTTAGGTAGTTAGAAGTTGTGTGTTATTGACACTCTATTTGATTGAGTATTGGTTCAAAGTTTAGATTTTTCTCGCTAGTTGATTTCGGGGATGGAATAGAGATCATAATGTTGAATTTTATTTTATTTTTATATATATTTTTTAGATATTAATATCTTCTAATGTGCTCCACAATATCCATTTTTATCTCCCGTAGTGATCATAGTGCAAGGAAAATTATTTTATAAAAAAATAAAGTTTAGGAGATGCAAAACTCACATCCAACTCCTTCTTCTTTTTGAGTGAATACATCCAACTCATGTTGTTAATATATAATAAGTCAAGTTTGGCATTTTAATTTTTAAAATAAGACAAATTTATCTAAGCAAAGGTTTGTGAAACACAATATGCTTTCACCCTACTAGATATCAACCCTTAATTTGTTTCTAAAAAAACAAAGTAAATGAAATAATGAGATGATTTATTTATTTTTAATAATAAATATTAGTAAATTAATAATTATTTTAGTTCGTTCAAGTTTGAATTTGGAACCTATATCTTAAAATAATTGTAACTTTTTTTAATTATTTGATTAAACAATCTCCAATGAGATGTAATTG
>NC_021164.2:70817614-70856951 GCF_000331145.2 Cicer arietinum
GGGAAAAAAATAAATAAACAATTTATTTGTTATATTATTTTGTTTGTGTGAATAGTCACTCACCGAATGCTTGTGTGACAAGTTAGTGCCAATGGACAATGCTAACATTGCAACAAATTGCATGATGTAGCAATATTAACGTGCCACATATCATGGTCATTCTTATGGCATTGACACACCACAAAATCATAAAAAAAGTGACTATTAAACAAACTCTAAATCACCGGGACATTTATCATATAAAGAAAAATAATTTACGGGACCATTTATTATACAAAGAAAAATAATTTATAGGTATTAATCCACTTTCTTTAATATTTAAGAGAGAAATAAATAAATAATATAATATAATATATTGACGATATGATAAAAAAAATATAGAAACAAAAAATATCAAATGAATGTGAAAAAATTAAAAGTGTATATATATAACTATTCTTGTGCAAACCATACAGTAAATAAATAAAAAATTAGTTCATGAACATCGTTTAAAAGATTTTTTGTTGATATAATTTTTCACTCTATTTAGTAACTCATAAGAAATAGTAAATACTCGCTAACAAAAAGTGCACCACTTCAGTCATTTAATTTCTTATTTACTAATGTTCGAGCATTGGTATATTTAATTGTCTATGAATAAATTTAACTCAATAGTTTGGCATCGAAAAGAGAAAGTCATTACACTTGGCTATAAGAAATCTGAACGCTGCATATCTTTATGTGCATTAATATTATTTGTTGCTACCTCTTTGCAATCTAACTCAAAAATCATGTTTCCCACGCCAAAGTTGTAACTTGTAACCCGAAGAGCTAAAAAATGTGGGGCCCAATTCTCACCCTCGCAAACTATAGCAGCATTGGTGGGATCCAATGAGTATGTGTTAGAAGAAAGTTGCTATATTCATCCCTTAGGCACCTATCGAAACCAATAAGACTATAATCTTATAAAAAAAATACAATTTTGCATTGAGACCATTATTATATTTTACATGAATGATACACAATTGTTTTTCTTTCTCTTAACCACGTAGAGATGTAAAAATCAATTATATAAATTTTAAATTAATTTTATTGTTAAAAAAATAATTTTAAATATACACTTTGATTTATTCTTTTAAAATTTACGGAAATAAGGGTGTGGTGTACATAAAAATGATTTGGAGGCATATAGATGAGAGTTGGAATCCAACTCACACTAGTACTAACCTTTATCTAAAACTAATACTAGTACTAACATAATTACTAATATTTACTTTGGTCAATTTAATTTTTTTTTATATAGAAAAAAAACACCTTTTTTCATGTATTTAAGAGAAAATTATAATAACTTTTCCCGGGATTTGTCTTAATGCAACTAACTTCCTCTCTATTTTTTAAAATATTAGTCACCTCTTCTCCTGTTGTTAAAATCCATTAATTTGCCGTTACAATTAAAAAAAAATTGACGCAGTGTCTTTTCATTTAGTGAAGAAGCTGCCAAAACCAATTCACATTTGTAGACAAATTATCTTCTTAATATTTGAGCACATAACGGTTTTTCTTAGGCCAAATCTATATATTATGTATATCTATGAAATAGGATTTTTTTATTATAATAAGATAAATTGTCTTATTCTTTCTTTTGTTGGTAACGACGATGTTCCCTTTTTGTTTTGTTGGGAAGTAAAAATTTTGGTGCCACTAATTTTTATGACTAATTACAAGTTTTTTTTTTAATATTTATTTTTTGTGAGTAAATTATTCAGTGGAGGACTCACAAATGAAAAATAATAATAATCTTCAAATTAAAGGTGATGTGAAGTTTATGATGTTGAAAGCGAGATAAGTGTACCTGAAAAATTAAATAGACAAATTTCTATTATATTAAAAAATGAGTAGGAGACGTTTATGAGTTTTTACTGATATTTTAACTGGCCACAAATAATGTTAAATTGTAAGAGAGGTGTTTGTCATCTAAAAAGGTTAAGTAGGGGAGGTTGTTACTCAATTAAAAGAGGAACAAAAACAATTTATAGTTAAAAACACTATTGAAAAAGAACTCTCCAAAATTAAAAAACCCTAAAATTTTGTAGATTTATGGGACCTATGAATTAACTTTTTCAAAATTATCTTTAATTTTTTATTCAACAAAAAAAATGAAAATTTCGACGAAAAAGTTTTCTTTTTATTTTTTTTTTAAATTTTTTGAGAAAAAAAATCAATTTTTTTTTTGAGAAAAATAAATTGACAAAATTAGACCCATGAACTCCTCGATTAGGCTCACAAAAAATAATGGACCAAAACTTTAAAAAATTAGCTCAATAAGAGACTTAATATTAAGAGTCTTAGTATATGACTTTTTAAGATGAACTTTGAAGTTTAATTGACGGCTCTAGATGTAACTGATTTTTTAATAAACCTAAGGGGAAGTTATTATAATTTTCCGTTTATTTAAAATAAGTATTTTGCTTATAGACAAAATATATATTTTACTTCAAATATGGCCATAATACTCAATTAGGGTTCTATTCCTCTAATTAACCTTTGTTTTTTTAGGACAATTAACCTTTTATTCAGCGTAGGAAACAACTTTTTGCAATCATCTTTTTGCAATAGGACCATTGTTATAGTTTCAAAGTTGTTAGGAGCGAGTTCTAAAGCGTAACATCCTAAGATCTTACGCGTTTTTGAGCGTGAATAGTGTTAGAGCGAAGGAAAAAGTGTTGTAAGACCCATACATGTGAGCGCGCAAAGGAACCGCGTGGGAGCGGCGCGCCTCGTCGCGCAAAAGAAGCGTCGTTTGCGAAGCTCTAACTCGTTTACATTGTTTCGACCTGATTGTAAAACTCATGCTCTGTCCCGATTTTGCACCTCTTCGCCTTGTATTATGCTTGTTTCCCATAGAGAAAAGACACACACATGAGGTTTTGAAGGCAACAACAGCCATCAACATGCGCATGAGGCAGTGCTCTTCTCTGCTCGTATTTTGCTCCTTCGTATTCTTCAGAGGCACCTTCTTATTCTGCTCTGCTCATTTTTCAAGTCTTGGTTTTAAGCCTATGTTTCAATTTCTAATACTTAAATTAAATGATTCAATTTCAGATTCCCTCCTTCTATTTCTTCTATAAATTCTTCACAACGCCTTGGATGAATTGTTAAATTAAAGTTTTAGATGTTGTTAGATGATGGTGATATGTTTTGTTTTTTATTTGAGACAGTGGTGATAGTCTTTTGTATTTTAACTTGTAACTTCTTATTGAACCAATAAAAAATTTTATGTTAAGGTTTTTTTTTTTTAATTTTATGGTGTAATTTTATCCATTTTGTGAGATTTTAATATTCGTGTTATGATTCCAAGATCTACGCTTTTTCTATCTTCTAAATATCTTAAGTAGGATTTAGAGTTTGAGAAGCTTGATAGTTTAAATTGAAATTCATAAGAAATCATTCATATAATTAACCACAACAAAACATCACCACCAATTTTTACTTTGATATACCTGATGTGGCCGAGGCATTGTTTTGACCAGATGGTAACTGCTTTTGTGCCATCTGGTACACATTAATTGGGTAGCTATCAGAGGGTGTTCCAGTAAAGGCCTTACTAGCCATAGTTTTGTTCACAGCTTGGCTTGGATGAACGGGATCCCAAAACACATATTGGTCTCTATTTGGACATGGATTAAACATTGGCAAGCAATTTATCTGTCCATTATTCCTTCCAATACCACAACACGCTTTATCAATTACAAGCAGACACACAATCATCATATCATATGAAACACATATAACATAATCTTATTAAACCGTTATTAAAATAGAAACTAAGGACATTTACTTCTTACCATACTGAAAACATTATAAACGTCACCATATACAAAAACTGAATCTGTGTACTCTGTGTTCAGTTGATCCCGCCAAAGATCTCAACCAAGTAGCATCTATTAAATTTCGAGTGGATCACTAATAGTTTTAAAATATTAGAAGTCAGACTAACATAATTCTGAAATAATATTTGAATTTGAAAATATTCATCACATTAGTTTTTCAAAACAATTTCAATGACTGAATTGATTGACTAATCCAAAAAGACCAATGTGGTTGAAGATTTTCAATTTTACATACAATTTTTCAAATTTGTTAATTTCGAAAAATCACATTGTTTGACTCCTACAATTTCAAGAGTCTCAGAAGGGTGATTCTCTCATTCAATTTTATATACAAGAGTAATTTAGTTCCTTCGGGAGTAACTCCGAGTTAAGTTACTCGATAACTCATTATTATATAAACATTTGAATTTTATCAATCGAACCGTGAATTAATGTCACATTATTAATTATCGAACACACAAAGTTTTGTATAAATCTAATAGTCGATATTTACTTGTACTATTAAAAAATGTATCATACACTTGATAAAAAAAATTTGACCGTTGAATTGGTGAATTTCAATGTTTATAATGAGTTGTTATATGGAGTAACTTGATCCCTCCTCATATATATATATATATATATATATATATATACACAGAAGTGTGTGCGCGCTTGGGTGGGCGTGTGTAAGGTATGTAAGTAAATTTACCAAAATATTCTCTTTGTAATGCTCTATGAGGATATCAGCATAGTTATTTGGGCTGTACATGAAGCTAGTACCATAAAATTCAGGCATGAGATAGTTGTTTATGTAATCATTACTGCCATGGATCACTGTTGTGAATGAGTTTGCCAAGTACTGACTCAAATTCTCATCCTCCATTAGGCTCTTCGTCTGACTAAGTGTTTTTTCAAAATTACTCACCTGCTGGGTAAAGCTAATGTGTTCTCCCTGTGGCCACATAACATTTTCAAGAAAACGAACACAATATATAAAAACTGTTCCAGTAAACACAAACATTAGCATAGAGATTAACAGATTTCGCCCTGTCACTTCACGTATCCCAGAACTGGCTGAAACATAGTTTACTCCCCCTGGAAATGTCGATACTTTGTTCTATGGTATCTGCAAAAGGTGGCAGGTAAGGAAGACTCAACATTTCCCCTACAAAACTGCAATGTCAATGCAAAATTACTTTATTTTTTTGTTGTCTTGTTTTTGGTAATCAGAGAAGCAGGTTACCGAGAAAATCTCCGAAGGTTTTGCCGTAACAAAATCTGCCAGTTGGACTTGGATGATCCCCTGGAAAATCAATGCCATAAGGCACGTAGTTAGCTTTTGCTAAAGAATGGAGTTTGTTGTTATTTCCATTGTCCACTAATGAATCTCCAAACACAAACATTGCAGAAAATAATGGCTCCCTTGGTGTATCACCTGAGGAGATAGACATCAAAAGCATGCTCCATAGTGGCAAAGAAACAACTAGCAAGCATACCATTTTCATTTTTTTCTCAAGTCTTATGAAAGGAAAATTGAAGACAGTTTTATTTTTAGTCCTGCAATGAGCCAAGCCAAAAGGGTATAAATGTCAAACATTAAGTATAAGTATTGTGTTTCCCATTTTATTTCTTTTCCCCCTATTTACCTCCCAAATATATGGCATGTTTGCCTCCCAAATATAATGCAAACCATGGTTTGCCTTACCCAAACCAATTTTCCTCAACGAGGATTTCTGTGTGAAACATGAATCATCAGCGAAGACCATACTGCATATAGCAGACCTAACTAATCTTGAGATCAAATTCAAAAGTGATAATGCAAAAGTGGTTGCTTGCTAGAAAGGATAACACAAAAGTGATACCTTCCTCACTGCCATTGTTAGAAGAACCAGTGATTTCCAAATTTCCAATCCCATTGTGGAGCCACCAGTTACTTGAAACTAATTGATGATGTGATACTGGTATGTCCCTAGAACTGCACTCTGAAATTGAACATTTGTAAGATGCTATAAAGAACCTGGTGTGAAATTAGGAGCCGAGGAAAAAACTAGCCTTTCACTTCATCGAGATGCCTTCATTTTCTTCACTAACAACATTAATGACTACAATACCACCTTTATTATATGCAGGTCAATCACTGACCCCATTTGGTTCACTACAAACTCTATTGAAAGAATTTTCCAAAGTGGTAAGACCAATAATTATATTATCGTTATACTATATACATAGCTTGATCATATTCAGTACAATCAGTCAATATTAACATTGTCTATTTTTTTTGTAAAAAAAAACATTTTTAATTTCTGAATTATATTATAAATTCACTTATATGTATGCGGTCTTAATATAGTTATAAATTTGATAGTAAAAAAGTTTCCAGACATAACAAATAGAATTAATGAACCCAATTTCAATTTCAATTCCATGCCCAGTTCTACCTCGGCAGAGGGACCTTTATGGATGCTGACAAATGAATGTTGACATAGATTTTTATACTTGAACTAGCACGTTTTACCAAAAATCTCGGCAAGAACATGATCCCTCGCTAAAGTGATGGAACCGATTTCGATCTCTAATAATAATATCTCTGTCAAAGATGCCCGAAACATGCTTCATGAAATCATGACAGTCATAACAAATCCTAAGATTTTTAAAGACCCTAATGGTCCTTCTATCCCTATGATAAAGAAGCATATAAGACACTGCCAATTTCTCACTATGATAACCCACACAATGCTCTTTCTCTTCCTCTTGAATATCATGTAACACGGAGGAAGTATTAGGGGTGTAACCTCCTAGTTTTACTGTATCTATAACTGAAACTAAAAATTTTGTAATCTCCTCCCATTGTGGATGAGAATGATCACCAGAGACAAATTCATGGACCCCTTGATCAATATGGATAAAACTGAGGCCAGGCTCCTTGACAATTCTATTCTTCCTCATAGAATTTCTCAAGCCAGCCTTACCACCCCAGTCGCCAACTCCACCATAAGCGTTCGATAAAAGCACATAATCGCCATGATGATGTGGGTCAAGCTCATTGACCATTTTTCTAGCCTTTTCAGCCAACACAAGATGATTGTGATTCACACACGCCCCAAGCAAAGTCCTCCAAATAACAGAATTTGGCTTCAAAGGCATTTCCTCCACAAACTCAAAAGCTTCAACAAGAAGCCCAGCACGACCAAGAAGGTCAACCATACAACCATAATGCTCAAGCATAGGTTCAATTCCAAACTCATCCCTCATACTCCTAAAAACCCGCCAACCATCCTCCACAAGACCACCATGACTACAAGCCACCAAAGCAGCTATAAATGCAGCCCGATCAGGCTTCAAACCAGACTCCGTCATATCATAAAAAGCTTCCAAACCTTCCCTACTACATCCATGCACAGCAAGCCCGTTAATCAAAGCAGTCCAAGTAACTACATTTCTGTGAGGCATTTCATCAAATACCATGACAGAACGATCAATAGAACCACACCTCGAATACATGTTAATAAGAGAACTACCCAATGGAACAGTAAGTGGTAGCCCTATCCTAACAATGAAAGAATGAACCCAGATAGCCAATTCAAGCACACCTAAACACGAAACCGCAGATATCACACTCAACATGATAACCCCATCAGATGAATTTCCAATGTCAGGGTCACGTAACTGCATTTGTTGGAAAAGAGAAAGCGCTTCGAAATGGAGGTTGTTGTTGACAAAACAAGCGATTAACGTGGACCAAGAAACTAAGTCTCTGTAAAGCATTTCGTCGAACAGTTTGACTGCAAAGTTGATGGAGCCACGAGAACCATAAGCGTTGAGAAGCGCGTTCTGAACGAAGATGTTGGAGTCGAAACCGAGTTTGAAAACGAGGGAATGAAGGTGGTGGTGATGGTTGTGGTGTTTGAGGATAAGTGGGAAGGTGAAGTGGTCGAAGGGGACGGCGTTACGGTGCATATGGGAAAATATGGAAAGGGCGAGGGTGGGAGAGTGGGGTGCCACGTGTCTGATGACGGTGTTGTATAAGAATGGGTCGGGTGGTATGGGGAAACGGAGTAAGACGGAGGCGGCATAGCGTGCAGTGTCGAGGGAACATGATGACTGTACGCAGCTAAGGAAGAAGGAGCGGAGAGAGTGTGGGTTGTCGTGTTGTCCAGTTTTGATCAGTGTAGCGTGTAACTTGTACACTCTTTTCATCTTCCACGATCATAGCTTCGATAGATACCTTCGGTTTTATTTCTCGATTCTTTTATGACGTAGGGAGCATTATAAATTTATAACTACTTTTAATTAATATTTAGTTTAATATTAAAGAATTATATATTTTACTATTGAGAAGACAAGTCTCAAGATTATAAAAGAAATAGTTTTAAATTTATGGAGTACTTTTGATATTTCACTAATTCATTCTATGCATTTGACGTTCCACAAATTAATTATCATTCAGATGTCATTGACAAACCCAGCTCAATTATTTAAGAAAACAGGCACCATTCATGTGAAAGGTGCGTTAGAGGACAAAAATTAATGAAAGTAGAAGACAAAACTTTATTAGATGAGCCATTATTAATTGATGAAAAAAGTATTTGCCAAATTAAGTTTGAAACAATGTAGCAATAGTGTAAGAAAAAATTAATGAAAATTATACACTCAAAATACAAAATAATTATTTTTAGACTTTACTAACTTTCGAATCAAACTCTGAATTATTAGACTTTATATGATTTAGACAAAAAAAAAAAACTTAAATTTAAGTTAAGTGGTTTGTGTACTTTATTTAAATAAGATGCAAAGCCATCAAAATATTTTGTCCCACTATATCACAAACTCTTCTAAAGCATGATAGGGTGGACCAACAAGTGCTATAGTGTTGAAAAACTCTTCTCTACTCATTTTTATGGTGGACCGGAGGGTTGGCATGACAATTTTGTAAAAGCACAATTATAAATTAAAAATAATTCACAATACTTAAAAAGAATATAAATAATTAAAGTTGAAAGAAATCAAAATATGTAAATAATGAATACACAAAAAATACAAATTTTATCATTGAAATATTCATGACATGATTCACCAATCGATAAATTAAATGAGTTTCATCTCTCTACATTATGGGCCAAATATATGATAAACTTGGGTAGTGATTTGGAATTAAAAAAAAGTGTAAAAAGAGATTTTTGTTTTAATTGAACTGGCATCCAAAAGCAATTTTGATATGAACTATATAAATATAAATTAATGTATTTCAAACATAAATTAATTTTCGTTCTACTTACTTTTCACCAATCTCAATTCAATGAAAACTAATTTGCATCACCACAAAACAAAACATACACCAAAAACACTTCAAAATTATTCTTAGAGCATCTCTAATGCATTGTTCTTAGACATCTAATTACAGCTAAGAACAGAAACAAGTTTTTCACACCATTGAAGATGGGCGAGTTGATAACAATCTGTTGGAAGAGTTTCCGATGGAACAGTTTTCGCACAAGGAAAATGTATTTTCAACTCAAAAAGTAGTGAAAATCCAACGAAATAGAAGGGAAAATACACTGGTGTGAAAATTAGTGTTCTTAAATCCTGTGACAATAGTGAGTCCACAAAAAGCAACTTTATAACATTAAAATGGTTCTTAACTCTCCTTGCATTGGAGATGCTATTAATTAAACTGATTAGGAGCAGAAAACTGTTGACCAAGTTAGTCATCATCTGCATGTGTCAATCCTATGGCTATTCCTGAAAATATCAAAGCAAAAAAATCCAAGTTGAATATTGTACGGGATGGTGTTTGCTTCCAGTTTATCAAAATACAAAAATAAATAACTGGAGAATAATTGCTGCCCTGGAATGACTACACATCGAATACAGTATCTGCAAAGCTATACAAATCAGAACCTCCACTGCGACTAGGAACACCAATTGAGCGATGATCCGGCAAAACTGCATAACCTTCTGCAGATGTTCTCCCATACAAATGATTTACTCGTGCTGATGAAGGTTGTCCTACAAAACTCTGCTCGATTGATCTATTATAAGATAATGCCCCTTCATCTATTCTACGCAATCTACTGTACAGAGAGCTGTTGCTATCCAGTGTTGTCCTGACATTGTTTATTGGCATATCACTCTGATACCCAGAAAGTGAACCAGCTATGGCTCCTCCTATCATGCTACCCCCACTTGATACTCCCCTTCCGAGAAAACCTTCAGGCAAAGACCCAGAAACAGGTCCAATCTGTGCGGATGCTGGAGACGAATAATTATTTGGGTAGCCATAGGATCTACCCTCCAGATAATGTGCGGTTACTGAACCATCATATGAGCTATTGCCATTCATATGACTAGAAATCCTTTGCCCTTGCAAGGTGGTGACTGATGGTGATACAACAATAGGATCTCTTGCTGTGAACCTTGTTCGTTTGGTATCTGGAACCTTCACTTTCTTTGAGCTATTGCTTTTATCCAATTTTCTCTTGGACACTAAACCATCTTCAATCTTTTTAGTGATATCGTGACCAATATCTCTCTCCAATTCGAAGATTGTATCCTTAAGTCGCCACTCAGGAAGAAGTTTTGCAAAGTCAACCTTGTGGCCTTCCAAACAGTCGACTACAGATTTCAAAGCAATCAAGTACTTTTCATTTCCTTTCTTCTGTCAAAGATCAATATACAAAAAATATCAACATACTTAATGAAACAAAATAAATAAACAATGTTAACTACTCAAACAGAACATACCAGTAAATTAGGAACATTACGAGCTTCTTGTTTGGCTTTTTTCCAAGCTTCATTAGACTTGTGTAGAAATGAAGCCAGTACTTCCTGGGGAGTAAATTTCTCTTCAAACCCAAAGGTATAAGCCAAGTCAACGGCTTCAACAACCATCCCCTTTTTCATCATTCCCTCTGCAATATCTGTGACCAATATAAATAATCAGCGAGATTGAGAAAAACTTATGTTTCAAAATAAGAGAAAGCAACAGGCATTCAGGCAATCGTTAAGGCTGTGTGATACGACCATAAGAATAGGAATGGGGTCATAGTCAAATTAGTTTGATAGTTCAGTTAGTTACGGTTAGAATCTATCTAGGGGAGGGTAGTTAGCTACAAGGGTATGAATAGCACGTGGAAGGCATTCCAAAACTTAGATTTGTGAACTTAACAAATGATCATATGTGAGCGGGAAATATTTGCAAGAAAATTTTTATTCTTTGGCTCTTCGCTTATAATTCAATAAACAATACCGACGCATTTTTTCCTTCCTTTCTCCAATTATCTCCCTCTATTGACTACACTCTAAACCCACCCTAAACTGCAGATGCATGCAATTGCATCAGATATATGAAAATGGAAATGCCTCGTGTATTGTCTGGTTATATTACCAACCACGTGGTTGAAGCCGCACATTCTTAAAAAGGTCAGTGAAATAGGTTATTTGAGAATTGAGAGGCTTTAGCATCTTAAAAACTAATTTTGCGATAAGTAGCTAGCAGTGACTACATGTATAAATTTAGAAGGGGAAAATGAGAAGTCCATGTTCGTTCTAGATGAAGTTATCACATTTGTAACCAATTAACCATAATATCAAAAGCAGTCTAAAACAATACAACAGTATGCTATACACAGGGATCTGCACCACTTGTTCTTAAAGTAAATGACTGCAAAATTGCTGTGACGAATGATTAGTGGGTGGGGTGTGTTAATTTATAGGCCATAATTTGCACTGGACTCGAAGATAACAGGTCGGCATTCTTGAGTTATTTATTTATGTCCAAAAACAAGGAGAATTCATATATGTAACACGCGATTAGTGGCAGAGTATAACTGATTTCAAATTTTAACAATAAAAGTGTAAAGTGAAACTATCAACCATAACCATGAGTAAAATTTATATATCCTGAATTCCCAAAGGCATATATATACATACATACCTGAAACCCTGCTACAAAGTGCATTAGAATGGCGAAGGGCGTGCGAAATTTCACTGGGTTTACTCAAACGAATTAACCGCACTATATCATCGTTCCTAAAAATACCAGGAACCCCAAAAGACGCAAGAAAAAGAACCAAACCCCTTGCATCCATTTCACTAGCAGTGCCCACACCACCTTCCATAATGAGTCTCTTCCTCCACGAAACTGCTGCAGTTGCAGCGTCTTTCTTCAGTGAACGTGTCATCTGTGCTTCGTTTTCAACGCAACCAGATATTAGATAGTATTCCAAAGTTAGAACCGAAGCTAGCCTTGCAGTAATCATTGGCGAGCCTGTGGTATAGGCTTTGCTTCCTTGAAGGTAAAATCTACCAATACATTCTAACACTAATTTCGACGGTTGCGGTGCAGTTTTCAGAGCCACGGGGATTTGTTCCTTAAGCGACGTCGTTTCGGATAGATGCGTTAGTATATATCTTCGCAAACCACGGCTATTCATCGTTTTGCAAAGCGAGAGAAGTTCATCTTCTTCTTCTTCTGGTTTTTTTTCTTCTACTTCTGGTTCTTCTGGATCTTCTTCTTCCTCTTCTGGTTCTTCTTCTGGATCTTCTTCTTCTTCTGGTTCTTGTTGTTGTTGTTGTTGTTCTCTTTCGCCTTCGGCCTTTGATTTTGATTCCGGTTCCGATGGAACAATGTCCCCGTTATCGGTGGCTGTTTGCACGGTGGTGGTGGTGGCTAGGGCTTCGAGTTCCTTGGTTCTGGTGTCAATGGATTGTTGGATGAAATCGAGATGCTTCTGAAGTTCATCGTACCTATTTTTGAAAGCTTGAATAGAAATTGAAAGGTCGTTGAGTTCGTTCACGGATTTATCTATTTTGGCGCAGGCGTCGTGTTCGTTATACGGTGGAATTGAACCCTCTGAGACTGTGGATTGTTTAACTTCCATAGTAATATGTTGTCCCTGTTCACTGTGATGAAGAAATTCGAACGAAACATAAACCCTAAAAATGGAGATGAAGGGAGGAATCCATGTCACACACTCTACTGAGCAGCACCAATGTGATCGATCACAAGGGACTCCCTCGGAAAGATAAGTAGTTTGTTTTTGGTAAAAAAATATGTACTTAAAAACGGACCTGTAGGTGTTAAACGTTTGTGTCTGTTGGAGAATATAACCCCATCAAAACTCTCTCTCTCTTATTTTTTGATACAGCCTCGAAACTCTCACGAAACAGAACTTGCGCAGTGTTATTTATTTAGGGTATACTCATGTGGTCCCAATTACAAGAAAGAAAAAAATATTAATATCAATGATTTTATTTATTTTTAATTTTGATTAAATATTTATTTTAATTTTTTATCCTTTAAATAAATAAATATTTATTTTGATTAAAATATCTCAAATTCCCCCACAATCAACCTGTATGATTTGAGTCAATTAAGATGAATCATGATTGGATGTCAAATTTACCATTTCCTAATTTAAAGACATAATTTGTGAATCTTAAGTGTGTTTTGAGAGAAATCTAGATCGGGAGGAATTCTTCGGTTAAACATAGGTATATACTTTCATCAATGAATTCAATTTGAATACAGCTTTACACAGCTATCAAGTAATGTGTTGTTACATTTTTGACATCTGAGAATACTAAGCTAACAAAGAGGAGCCAAAACATCTTTCAGTATATGATTGGAGTAATTGTGTATTGTATATACACCTACCAAGCTACTTCTGTACAATGGTTAATCACTCAGGGATGACTTGTGTCGGATAAATTGACTGTTTGATCAACCCGATTGGTAACAGCGATGTTACCGTTGGCATCCAAATCAATGAAGGCAGTGTCACCTTTCTTGAACTTATCAGGAACAAGCAATACATCAGTCAATGGATTTTCAATTAATGCTACAACGGCCCTCCTGAGAGGCCTAGCACCATATGTTGGGACATAGCCTTCCTTGCAAACAAGGTCTTTGACTGATTCAGACACTTCTATTTCTATATCAATTCCTCGTGACATGACCTTTTTCTTCAACTCTTGAAGCAGTAAATCCAATATTTGGAGTAACTGTGATTAAAAATAACAACAGTAACATCAATAAAATGATTAATATAGATCACATAAAAATCTCAAAACAACTTTAATTTTATTTTTTATTGACTCAACGAACCTGTGGCTTTTCAAGGGGACGAAACACCACCACTTCATCTATCCTGTTAAGCAGTTCTGGACGAAAATATGTCCTCAGTTCTTCATATACCATCGATTTCAATCCATTGTATGATGTTGATTTGTCATCTGAAATCAAGAAACCTATGGAGTTGTGTCGACCCTTCGCAATGGCACTAGACCCCACATTTGAAGTCATCACCACCAATGCATTTTTAAATGAAACTCTTCGACCCTATTAAAGCCAGTTTTTGAAGCAATAAACAGAAAATTTTAGGACACACGCGCTCATTTTTACTTGGCATAGAAGCCGTACAGGAAGAAATAGAGATTCCAATAGAAAGTTTTGCATCTAAAAGGTTATCGAAATCCAAGTAAATTAAGATTCACATCAGTATTGGCAAACCTGAGAATCAGTAAGATGGCCATCTTCCATTAATTGAAGAAGAATATTGAATATATCTGGATGAGCTTTCTCTATTTCATCCAACAATAACACTGCATATGGGTTTCTTCTAATAGCTTCAGTTAAAACACCCCCTTCTCCATAACCAACATAACCTGGGGGAGATCCTATCAATTTGCTCACTGTATGCCGATCCATATATTCACTCATGTCTAACCGTATCATGGCCTCCTCCTGAAATGATAATATGAAAGGCAAAATATAAACAGACGAACCAAACAATGTGACATGAACAGATCACAACATTATGTCAATACTTACCGATCCAAAGTAGCATGCCGCCAAAGATTTTGCAAGTTCGGTTTTCCCAACGCCAGTTGGGCCACAGAATAGCAAAGTTGCTATAGGTCTACCGGGATCGTTAAGACCAACTCGAGATCTCTTCACAGATCTAGAAATGGAAGCAACAGCCTCCTCTTGTCCAATCACACGTTCCCGAAGTTTATTATCAAGATCTAACAGAAGAGTTCTTTCATCAGCAGTAAGCTTCTGAACTGGAATTCCTGACCAGAGGGAAGCAACTGCTGCTATATCATCAGGTGTAACTTCTATACATCTAAAACACAAGGACATGTCAGACACTCAAAAACTAAATTTATATATGCACAAAAGAAATAATTTTGCTTTCGGGGCCAACTAACATACTCGTTATCAAATGCTGCTGAAGCTAGATATGAGTCCAGTATGAGTTCACAGTCACCCTCAATGCTAGATGTGCCGTAATATTTAAGCTTGGTCTCCTGCACCTGAGGGCAAGAAATGTCAACTTAAACTATAAGCACCTCATGCAAACAACGGGGGAGCCATGCCATTACCTTTGTAATCAAGGACTGAACAATTCTAATTTCTCTCCAATAATATTCTGGGCTTTTAGAAAGCATGCAATCACTGTGTTCTTTTTTCATTTTAAAGGCTTCAATACGAGCTCTACTTCCTGCTTCATCTATGAGGTCAATAGCTTTATCAGGTAGATACCTATCAACTATGTATCTTGCTGACAAATGAACTGCAGCCTTTATAGCGTCTTCTGTATATCTGCATTTGTGGTGTGCCTCATATTTCTCACGTAAACCCGTAAGTATCTTAATCGCATCATCCTATACACAGAAACACACATAGTTCATTAAGAAATCAAATTATGATTAAAATGTTAACTTAGAACAATATAGACATGAATATAGAGTGATACCTCACTTGGCTCATCGATCCAAACAGGTTGAAACCGTCGTGCCAAAGCCTTATCCTTTTCGAAATGAAGCCTGTATTCATCTATGGTGGTAGAAGCAATACACTGCATAGAAGATAATGTTATTCATAGTGACAAGTTATGGTGTGTGTGCATATTTAATTACAACACTTGAGAATTATTTTATCTTCACAGTTGTGTCAGCCAAAGAATTCAAGTCCCGAACTACTCTCTCCAAACGAAAAATCCCTCCCTCCCAAATTAAAATTAAAAATATAAAATAAAATTTCAACAGCAGAAATGCATTAAAAATATAAAATAAAATTTCAACCACAGAAAAGCATTAACAGAAAAAATATTATTGAATATTCACAGCCTTAAACAACCAGCTCGTCCACATAAAATGACATTCTTGTTATCAAATAATCTACCAATCTATTTTCCAATAAGTTCACGTTAATTGATCCCCAGTGCACCTAAGATAAAGAATATTTGGAACTACCTTTATGGAAATTGAAAAGAGACTTGCGAATACTGAACACGCTTTGCCCTCATTTAAGTAACAGATTTCCTTGTTCCAAGAGAATTTCCCTAGTACATGTAACCTTTTGGTTCCATAACTTTGTGATAAGCAAGACATTTTACCAGTTCATAGTTAACACTCACTCATATCTCTTCAAGCTAAGCTGTGAGCCTATTGACAGGTAGTATTACAGCCTCCTAGTATTTCATAAAGACAGCTTTTTAAATAATCTCAACCTTGAACCATACTTTCTAGATGTTAATTACTAACCTTGTTTAGTACAATTTATTTGAAAAATGTTGGTGATAGCAGTGTAGTAACTGTAACTATATATTTTGACCTCTAACAAACCATAATTCTATATGTCACTAACAATTGTTTGCAAAGGCTTCAAACTGAAAATGTGTTCATATTATAGGATCACTTTGAATAAAGAAAACTGGCAAATGCAATTACAGGACAAATAATCACCTGAAACTGACCCCTTCCAAGAGAAGGTTTAAGTAAATTAGCAATGTCAAGGCCAGAACCCTTATTTCCCTTTCCGATTGTCCCTGATTGAACAAGCGTGTGAACTTCATCGATGAAAAGAATGACATCACCTGAATTTCAAGAAAATCAGTGAGATGAAAAACAATCCTTCTGTAGTGTGCCGCACATGTATTAACATAACTTTTTTTCATAAATTTTTTGTTAAAATGTATTTACCTGACTTTACTATGTCTTTTATTAATTTTGTAACACGGTCCTCTAACTCTCCTCTTTCTTTTGCCCCGGCCATTAATTGTGCTACATCCAAGGACATGACACGTTTTGTCTGCATATACAAAGTTAGAAAGTAAAACTTTAATGCAATCAAACTAGATAAGTACATATTAATTAAGGCACGTGCAATTACAGAAGGGTAGAAGACCAGAAAAGAAAAACTTTAGAAACATCAATCATGTGTTGATAAACACACCAATAAAAAGGGAGCAACAGCTGCCCGAGAAATAAGAATTGCCAGTCCCTCTGCAATAGCTGTTTTTCCAACTCCAGCTTCACCCAGAAGAATGGGATTGCTTTTTGTCTTTCGGCATAGTATCTGAATAATTCTCTGAACTTCAACTTCTCGACCAATAACTGGATCAATTTTTCCTAAACTTGCGCTGGCAGTGAGATCCACGCAAAATTGTGATAGAGCACTCTTCTCTGACAGATAGGGAATGAATATGAGAAAAACTTATTTCTCCCTTCAAAAATCAAATTATAAAACAAATTTTTTATTTTCTTACCTTTTGTTGTGGCAGAAGATCCTGCATCGGAACGCTTATGTGAAATAGATTTTTTGTGCACCCCATTGGACAGCATACGTAGCCCTCTATCATCTTTAGCAAGTTCTTTTTGTATTTTGGAGAACGCCACATCTGCCATGTCACCTGGGGATTTTCCGAGTCTGAAATCATTTACATACAAGCAACATTAATGGAAAATTACAGTTAAACTCACATTTTAATGACAGATCTTACACATAGTCAATTGTCTAATCACTAGCCACAGTGATAGTGAACCAAAAGAAAAACAAATTTCCGAATTTGCTATTAAGCAAATTTTTACACTCTTTGAATAGCTAGTATTTACAAAAACTTGTGACAAAACTGAATTTCCTTAAAATTTAACCCAAGTAAAATTGATTTTGACCAAAGTATGCAAGGGAGAGCTCTAGTCTAAATTGAATATCCCATAATCGTAAACAAATGGTATTTTGGCTAACTTGTTAATCTTCAATTTATGTTTTAAGCACAAAGCAGTTTGTGAGCAACAACTGAAGATCGTCTATATACACCATGAACTATATCATATTGCCTGAATATAATTCAGAGTCCAAATCCCAATTAGGCAATTACCAACCTCAGCCACAACTGATCTAAGTGTGTGTTTGAAAACGCAGCCAATGGCCTCTCCAATGTGTAGCTTCTGTCACTATGCATTCCCAATGTAGTGAAACCAATGGGGAAACAAATACATCTTATGTCACTTTTACCCTCAAATTTATTTATTGTTCAACCCACTTTTACATAAACCTATTCAAGCATAAATCAATTTAGATTCAACTCACTTAAACCCAAAATCAATTAATTCAAAATCAATTTTTATCGCCGTACAACTACACACACTAAATTGAGTTTGAAAATTTTCATAAAATAGTTGCTTCTAATAAGTTTCAAAACAAGAAAGAATAAACTAAAACACATTTATAGAAATGATCAAAAAATGAGACTCCAAATAACAAATGGAAACATTCAATTCAATGATAGGCAATAAAGAAAGAGATTTGATACATTGACAGCAGTTACCTATTAAGAATTCGACCAGCACTTCCATCATCAGCTTTAACCATAGCAATAAAAATATGTTCAGGATCAACGAAATTATGCCCCAAAGATCTCGAATATGCAACAGCAGCTTCAAACACACGCTTCGTTCCAAAACCAAACGGAATAGAACTATCATCTTCTTCATAAAGGAACTCATCAAACCAACTTTTCTTCTTATTCCTATGATAGTGTTTTGAATCGTCTATGTTCATACCGCGAACAGCATCACGAGCTTTCTCAAGAGTAACGACACCGGAATCAAGAAAACCGTCTTGAGAACTATCTTCCTCGCTTTCAGCTATGAGACCGAGCATGAGATACCGTGCCTCAATGGTATTGCTTTTGAAGGCTCTGGTTTCTTTTTGTGAATAGGCTATTGCTCTAATTGATCTTTCTGTGAACCGTTCGAACACCGCGGTTACGGTGAAGAGTGTTGTTCTTTTTCTCGGTTTTCTATGAGAAACGAGAAACGAGAGAGGATTGCTGTTGTTGTTAGTGGTGTTGATTTTGTGTTGTGATGATGATGGAGAAGAACGAGGGAGTAAATGGTTGGTGAAAGGTGGTGAGAATGCGGTGGTGGTGGAAGGTGGTTCTGATGAGAGGAGGTAAATGTTACGGTGACGGTTGGAAGTGCGAGTTCGGAAACTGAACCATGGGTTAATGGATGTGGAAGAAAGTTGCATGGTTGAGTTTGAGGGAGTGACTTCCGAAGATCGCGGGATTTTCTTTTTTCTTTTTTTTTTTTGTTGAGGAAAAAGAAAAAGGAGCTTTGTAATTAATTTTGATTTGGAAGTTTGGGTTTGAGGAAAGTAAGAAGAAAGAAGAAAGAGGAAAGAGGAAGGAATAAAGGGATTGAGTGAGAATGGAATACACGTCACCGAGAGATATGAGAGGAAAGAAAGATGAACTTTTCTTTGTTTCGTTTGTTCATTGTTGTTGTTGCTTGGAACATTTGCCAAGTTCTTGGATCGATCACTAAAGCAAAACAACGCCAAAAGGGTCAGTCACTGTCGAACTCACTGTCCCTCTCACCGGTGTTTGGTGTTTCTTTTTCTTTATTATTATTATTATTATTCATTAATTAATGCTAAAATTACTAGTATTTTTTTATATAAAAATGTCAATCGGTGCCTTTAGCTCATTTGTTAAAAAACTAAATGAGAAAATATTATCTTAGAAGTAATGTTTTGAAAATTTTAAAAATGATAAAATAAATAAATAATTGATATTATAATTATTTATAATCATTTATTTATAGTTGATATTACTTATTTTATTATCTAAAGTTAACAAATTTAACTAACATAGGAGTTAAAATCCCTTCTTAAAAGACATTTGCTAGTATTGCATTTTTTTTATTACCCTAAACACATTAATTATTTGTATAAAATATACATATTATTATAATTATAAATATTATCACTAAATTGATATATGTCGTTCTGGGTTTGAAACTGAAAGCTCGTGGTTATATGTGAGTTAATTATGTTGGAATTTATAATTTATTATAAATAAATAAATAAACTTATTATTAAAGAACTATAAACTTCAGATATATCTATATCTATATCTTTATATATTTGTCTGTTTATATTTAGAAAACAAAAATACAACTTTAGTTTGTTAAGAATAACTCAATTTTTACTTAGACTCTATAGTTTTTTTTTATTTGGCCTTTTAAATTATATTCGTTTGTACCATTATGTTTTAAGATATATTAAACTACGCATGCAATCTTTAAAGTTTAAAAAATTTCTCGAATTATTATCATAAAATATTAAAATATAATTAAAATATTGCAACAAGTTGGTTGTTCAAGTTACTTTACTTGTGAAAAAAGTTGTGGGACAAAGTTGAAATAAATGCATTGAAAATTGAAATGATCATTCATATTGAATTTTCCCTTTTTGCAAATTAGTCGATTATCGTGCAAGTAAGGGAGTAAAATGAAAATATTGTTAAAGGAATGAAACAATGTGTAACTTATTTTGACACATAATATTATACTCCCCCCGGTCTCAATTATAAAAAGAGCAATATAAAAAATATATAAATAACGATGACCTGATTTATTACTTTAATATTTTTACGAATATACTCCTCATAGAAAATTGCGAGACATTAAATATATCTATTAATATTTAAAATACAAATATTAAATAAGGATTAAAACGTCATTTAAATAATAAATATATCTTAAACATCACAATTTTTATAAATGCGTCACAATTTTTATAAATGCGATTATAAAAATCTGAAAAAATGTATCATAAGATTAAACGAGACGTATTTAACAAAGTAAAATGTACACATGGTAATTCCTAAAAAGTTATCTTCTATCATGCACTTAATAATAAATGCAATAGTAATAATAATAAATAATAGTATTTTAAGATCTATATATAATCTACATGTTTATATATAAAGTTATAATTATTTATTTATTTGTTTTTCAAAAAATAATTATTAATAAACTTTAATATTTTAAGACCTATATATATTCTACATGTATATATATAAAGTTATAATCATTTACTTTTTTTGTTTTCCAAAAAATAATTATTTATAAACTTTTATCTGCTCTTAGAATTAGTCACTTGCATTACAACATATCTAACAAATTACTACAAACACAAATACTACAAATTACTATATATATTGATATTATACACAAATCTATACAAAATACTTTATTTGTCCCACAATATTTATTGTATTTGACAATTTTATACATTTAAAAGAATATGATAGATGAATGAAAAAGAATGATATTTTTATTAATTTATCTTTATCATCTATCGACATCTACTGAATTAATTTTCATTACAATAAATATAAAGTGAATAATGATAACTTTGAAGTAATGTAAATTATATTAATTAGCAGGTATAATAATTAATTACATTAAAAACCAAATGTTTTTTTGGACATATATTTTTTTGTAAATGCGACAATAATTTTGGGACGTAGAGAATATAATGCTTTAAAATTTAGATATGATTACCTCAAATTTTTAAAATTTATTGATTAATATATTTATTTTAAATTTATAATTTGATTCTATTAACATTTGTACATTTTATTAAAATATCACATAAAATATGAATGATTTATCATAAAAATGTATGTCACTTGAATTATATTTTAATAAGAGATTATCAATTTGATCATACCATATTAAAAAATAATTTTTTAGACATGTAAACAGATTAATTATGTTAACGTATTACGTATTGTAATTCAAGAGTCTGACCATCGTATTGTTAAAAAATGACAATTTTGTCACACATATATCTTTTATATATTAATTATTTTGTATATTTATATGACAAAATATAAAGTTTCACCTCATAATACAAAATAATATGTATTTTTTTGAGTGAAAACTAACTCGTACTTGACACGGGTAAATCATCAATTTATATTTTCTTTAATTATGAAATTTTTCTAAAATATATTACAGAATTTTGTGTAAATTTATTATTTTTAGTATTTACAAGTTTAATTTAAAAAATATATATTTTAACATTACAATAATAATTAATAATTATAAATACGAATAGTATATCTTTTCCTTCGTTAATGTTGATGTATAATATGTTTGATAATAATTTTATTTTAATATAAGTATATATAATTTATAAAAATAAAACAAAATTACTATTGTATTATTTTATTTGTAATTATAATAACATTTAAACTTTATAATTTATATACAAAATAATTATTTTTTACTCCGTACATAAATTCAACTATACTAAATTTCTTATAATCGGAATCGGAATGATTATCTTTTAAAGAATTTTACGATAACAAAACGTAGTTTCTTTAAAAATTGTACTTTTTAAAGCACTGTATATGAAGGAAATAAGTCAAACTCAAGCATGCATAATGTTGACTTATTAAATGATGAAAATTTCCAAATTAGGACAAATGGTTTTGGTCGTGGAATTAAAGGTGTGGTGGTATAAATTATAATATTCTATAATATTGAAGACACGTCGTTCCAAATTGAATTAAGGAGCATTAAAGGTGTCTTACGTTCGGATCCGGTGTGATTGAGAATGAGTGTCACACATGAATGGCATGACATTATGTTATGTGTGTGTGCCACCCCAATCCAACGCGTTTCTGCGATTTTGTATCCCAGAGCAACACGTTGACCAAATCAATCCTATTGCTACCACTCTCTTACGACTCAATTATCACAAATAAAAATAACTACATCTACTGTCAATATATATAAAAAATACACTTTTGTCTATTTTAAATCAAAGAAACTGCACAACAAAACCAAAAAAACAACTTGCACACAAAAAAATTGAAAAAACAACTTGCACATAAAACTGAAAAAAGAAATTGGACATAAAACTACAATAAAAAAAATAATTTTTAAAATTACACAATTTTAAAGTATAAAGAGTCTAAAATAATGTCTTCGTACAGATATATCACTTTTTGTCGATTAAAGATAAAAAATAATAGTACAACATAAGAAAAGACTACATCATATAATAGAATCAAAAAGTAAAAGACCATATAATACTATAATGCGATTGCTTTGAAGATAGAGAGGTCTGAAAAACAACATTGTGTGTAACGGAGAGAAATAATGGGAGCTACCGATGATGAAGCAGTTTATGTTTCTTCACAAATCCACAATCAAGAATCAGATATTGAACTCATTCAAACGTTACCTCACACAACTACTTCACTCAGTGGACCTTTGAACAAAAGGGTAGTTAGAAAAAGTTCCAAGTTATTAAACGTTTCAAACTCAAGCTCTGCCATAGATCTCTGCCAAGATGAACAAGAACAAGATTACGTTGAAATCACTATGGATATTCAAGGTGATTCTGTTGCTTTACACAGTGTTAAACCTGTTACAGGAAACAGTAACGATCGTGGTGAAGATGAGAAACTTGTTTTACTTGGTAAAGGAATGGAAAAGAAAAGGTCTTTTGGTGCTTCTTTTGTGAGAAGTGCTTCTATTCGTATGAAGCAAGTTTCTCAGGAGCTGAAGCGTTTAAGTTCTTTTGCAAAACAAGTTGGACCTGAGAAAGTCAAGTATGATAGGACTAAGTCTGCAGCTTCTTATGCACTTATGGGACTCAAGTTTATCAGTCAGAAGACTGATGGTGACAAGACTGATGGTGGTGCTGGATGGTTTGAGGTTGAGAAACAGTTTCAGATTCTTACTTCTTCAAATGATGGTTTGCTTCATCGTTCTCTCTTTGCCAAATGTATAGGTATTGAAGAATTTAAATCAATTTTGTAATGTTTGTGTTTAGAGGTTTGTCTTGCTTGACTTATAGGAGTTTTTTTTTCTTCTGAAGTTTCTACTGACATAATTACTTGTGAGACTGTTTGGAAGATCTTATTGAAACGGCTTATAATATGTTCATAAGCTGTTTTTAATTTTTTTTTAGAAATAGATTGTTCATAAGCACTTATATGATAAATGTTTATGATATAAGTTGTTTATTGAATTGGAGTGTAAGTATGAACTTTCTGCGGATGTTTTGAATTTTGATGTAGGGATGAACAAGGAGTCTGAGGCCTTTGCAAGTGAGCTATTTGATGCTCTTTCTAGGAGGAGAAATATTCATGGAGATTCAATTAATAAGGCACAGTTGAAGGATTTTTGGGACCAGATTTCGGACAATAGTTTTGATTCTAGGCTCAGAACCTTCTTTGACATGTAAAATTATTTGCTTTTTTTTCCTACCTAAACGAAAAAAAAAGGAGTATGCATTAAATGCACTGAAGTGTATTAATTTGGTATGCAGGGTTGATAAAGACGCAGATGGAAGAATCACAGAGGAAGAAATTAAAGAGGTACGGAATCATAAATTCACCACTGAGTAAAATCAAATATGAACTGTCTCCTACATAAAATTTTACTTTTTAGTTTCATCAATTGATAAAACTGATACATTTTCCAGTATGAACTTTTGTCCCCACCAGAATTGGATTATTATTAATCATATATGTTCAATTATGTTTTCAGATTATTTGCCTTAGTGCCACTACAAACAAACTCTCAAACATACAGAAGCAGGCAGAGGAATATGCTGCTTTGATCATGGAAGAACTAGACCCTGATGACACAGGATTTATCATGGTAATTATTCATATAATTAGAAGGGAAATCCATTTACTAATATAGCTTCCGTTTGGTGATTATTCTTTGTCTATGAGGTGTCAACTCAGTGGTAAAAGTTTGACTTTATAACCTCAAGGAACAAAGTTCTTATCCTTCAGAGACCGTTGTAGAATGACCATTAGTATCACTTTAATTAATAATAATTTGTTGTTTGGAAGACAGGTAAACGACCTGGAAATACTTTTGTTGCATGGACCAACTCATTCTACAAGAGGAGATAGCAAGTACCTAAGCCAAATGCTAAGCATAAAGCTTAAGGCTACATATGAACACAATCCTGTTAGGAAGTGGTATAGAGATACCATGTACTTTCTGCAGGACAATTGGAAAAGAACTTGGATATTGGTACTATGGATTGGTGTTATGTCAGGTCTATTTGCCTACAAATTCATGCAGTATAGAAGAAAAGCTGCTTATGATGTAATGGGACATTGTGTGTGCATGGCTAAAGGTGCAGCTGAGACACTCAAATTGAACATGGCTATTATCTTGTTACCTGTTTGCCGAAACACTATCACATGGCTTAGGAACAAGACCAAACTAGGCATTGCTGTTCCTTTTGATGACAACCTCAACTTTCACAAGGTAAGTTTTACAACTGTTTGAACATTGAATAAAATTTGATCTGTAAATGTGTGAGGCGTCATCATTGTCCCTCAGTGTGTCTTTTGTTGGTAATTTTATAGACTACTAGGTAATACATTCGATGATCAAATTAACTAATGACAACCGCATTCGAGGATCAAACTGACTAAAGAATGACACATTTATTTGTGTTTTTGTGAGTTTAATACTTTTAAGAACTATTGTGACAATGCCTCACACATTTAAGCACCAAAATGAATGTTTACTCTTGTACATTAGAGAGTGACATGAAGAGAAAACTTTGATCTGTAAAAACTTACTGTGAGCAAATGTTGAGTTTCTTCTGCAGGTGATAGCTGTGGCAATATCAATTGGAGTTGGTATACATGCAATTTATCATCTTACTTGTGACTTTCCTCGCCTTCTTCATGCAAACAGTGAAAAATACAAGCTCATGGAACCATTTTTTGGAAAACAACCATCAAATTATTGGCATTTTGTGAAATCATGGGAAGGAGTAACAGGGATTATAATGGTTGTTTTAATGACAATAGCCTTCACACTGGCTAGCCCTTGGTTCAGAAGAGGAAGGGTTAAACTACCTAAACCCCTCGATAGTCTAACTGGTTTCAATGCATTTTGGTACTCCCATCATCTCTTTGTATTTGTCTATGCCCTTTTGATTGTGCATGGACTCAAACTTTACTTGACTAAGGAATGGTACAAGAAAACGGTTAGCACCTTCCTTCAATTAATCCTTTTCCTTTTTGAGATTAAAGGATATGCATTGTTAGTATAGAATTTTACACTGACAACCAATCACAGTCTGCTAAAACAACAAACAGTTACATACTTTTTTCATTTGAAAAATGTAAAATATAATGCGGAAAATTGAATAGTTGTGGTTGAATGTCAGTGTAAAATAACATTGCATATACTTTAATCTCTTCCTTTTTATCTAGTTTCTCATACATCTTTGTTTTGTAGACCTGGATGTATTTGGTTATTCCTATCATCATTTATGCATTGGAAAGATTGACTAGAGCACTCAGATCAAGCATCAAGCCTGTGAGAATATTAAAGGTGAGTGTTGAATATTGAATTCCTCATTAAATGAAGAACCATATGAAGGAATTAAAATTTCTATACATATTATTCATATAGCACTCCATTAATTAATATCTTTTGGTTCATGTTCGAAAATTAGATGCATAGTAGAGAGAGAAATGTGCGATCATACCAGCACTTATGCACTGAATTTTATTAGAATTCTACAGTTATACGTGTTAGGCGATAGTAGTACTAGTATGGATGATCTCCTATAAAAAAAACTCAAAATGTATGTCTAACCAAATTTTGTATGTCCTATTTGAAGGTGGCTCTTTATCCTGGAAATGTGTTGGCTCTTCATATGTCAAAGCCTCAAGGATTTAGATACAAGAGTGGACAATACATGTTTGTAAATTGTGCTGCTGTCTCTCCATTTGAATGGTATGAATTTCAAGAAACATATTTATTAGCTCTTTTATGCTATATGAAATGTTGCATCTAAATAACTTATATTTTTCCTGTTCCTTTTTTATCAAACATCAAATTCCTACAATGTTTTGTTTATGCTTTCTCAGGCATCCATTTTCCATAACCTCAGCTCCAGGAGATGATTACCTTAGTGTTCACATCAGAACATTAGGTGACTGGACTAGGAGTCTCAGAGTCAAATTCTCAGAGGTGTGAATTCAGATTAACTTTTGTTGGGTAATGCTATTATAATTATTTGGACAATTTGCATAGCAAAAAACTCACTACTTACTACATATAAGTTTGGATGAAAATGCCAATACTATCACATCAATTTTTATTTATTTGTTTGCAAATTCACATGCAATCAAATTTTCTTTGCAATTGGTGCTTTCTCTTTGTGACTAACTAAGTTATTGCTTTGGTTCTCTTAGAGTTGCCTTCCACCAACACATGGGAAAAGTGGACTTCTAAGAGTTGAATGCTTGCAAGGGGATAGCAGCCCAAGGTAAAATACCTACTACCTCTATTTAGGGTTAGAATTATCTCTATTTATACTCTGTTTAAGAGAGAAATAAACACAAAAAATTAAAAAATTTAATATTGGCAGGACCCACTTAGCGGTGGAGTTCACTTTAATTAATAATAATTTCTTGTTTTTATTTTTTTTTAGAAAAGACTATTTTTCTTGTATAGTTTGGGTGTGAAATAATTATTAAATAATGATAGCAACCGATTTTATCATCCTAGTAGCCGAAAGGATTTGGCTATTGTGTTGGTGTTGTAGTTGTATTTGAAGTTTGCATTTTCATGATTATTATTGTCAAAATCAATAAGTCAGGGCTAAAAGGGACGTTTGTTGAAAATTCTTGTTCTTGCATGTTAGCTTGGTAGGTAATCAACCCATCCCAACATTTAATTAGTTTTTCAAAACGTTAAATAAGTAGGTTAAAAATAATAACTCAACAAGATTTATTTAATAATGCAAGTGAATTTTTATGACATTGTTTAGTGACAAGATAATGACACTTAAAAATTATAATAATACATGATTTGGACCTGACTCCTCTACATTTAGGACATTCTCGCATTTAATACATTAATAATTAATTCAATCAATGTCATATTCAACTTCGATATTTTAAATTATATATTACAAATTTAAATTAATAGTTGTTTGGATGATCCAATCAAGATTTGACGATCACTAATGTCTCTCGCATATGTGACTCGAGGGAATATGGATTTATATGATTTATTGCTTAGTGACTATGCATTACTATTGTACTATATGCAGTACGCTTCCTAAAGTTTTGATTGATGGTCCATATGGAGCACCTGCACAAGACTACAAACAATATGAGGTAGTTTTACTTGTGGGCCTAGGAATTGGGGCCACCCCAATGATAAGTATACTAAAGGACATAGTAAATAATTTCAAGGCAATAGAAGATGAGGAAGGATCAAGAGCATCTCAACACAAGAAAAACGGTTTGAGTAATTTTAAAACTAAGAGGGCTTATTTTTATTGGGTGACAAAGGAACAAGGTTCATTTGAGTGGTTTAAAGGAGTAATGAATGAGGTGGCTGAAGAGGACCATAGAGGAGTAATTGAGTTACACAATTATTGTACTAGTGTTTATGAAGAAGGTGATGCTCGTTCTGCTCTTATTGCTATGCTTCAATCACTTAACCATGCTAAAAATGGTGTTGATATTGTCTCTGGAACACGTGTTAAGTCTCACTTTGCTAAACCTAATTGGCGTAGTGTCTACAAGCGCATTGCACTTAATCATCCACAAGCTCGAGTTGGTCAGTTCCCATTAATTCATTTTCAACTAATATCCGCTTCTAGTTGATTTTAATAATAACTGTTAATTTTTATTCTTGAATTTCATCATTTCACTTACCTAAAAATCTAAATTAGTTTTGAAATCATCAAAATAGTTTAAAAAAAATAATTTACTTTCATAATACTCACTCAAAAATACAATTAAAATAGTTGATGATTATTATAACGTCAGAGACTAAATTAACACACGTTTTTATGACATACTCAATAATTAATTTGAATTTTTAGTTAAATCAGAAGTCAAAATGATACACTTATACTTTGAAGTCAAAATGATAACACTTATACTTTGAAGTCAAATTTGACCAAAATTTGTTTTTTAATATTAAAAGAATTCTTCAAAGACAAAAAAAAATTATTTACTTATGTAATTTATGGTTTGGTCACTAAAATCTTTAAAACAAGTCAAGTATGTCTCTATGACAAAAATAGTTACTATTTCAAATTTTTTTTAGCATTATATGAGTGCATATGTGGATACTTCTCCAATCATTTTATCGGAAATAAATAAAAATTTAAAAAGCATTTTAAAGGATTTGAGTATCCACTTACATATGAAAAAGTTTCTAATTAACATAATTAGGATATAACAAAATTTCAACAATGATTACTAATCGTATTACTTTTGAAAATTGGTCTAAATTTTTTATAATAAAGTAAAACAAAAATAACTAATTTTTTAATAAATAGAGACAGGATTATCCTTTTCAAACTCTTTTTTGACAAAATACTTTAAAAAGTTGAACATGAATATCTATATTGCCACTGAGTAGTGTGGTTTATATAATGCAGGTGTATTTTACTGTGGGCTACCAGCACTTGCTAAAGAGCTTCGTCAATTAGCTTCGGATTTTTCTCACAACACTACCACCAAATATGATTTCCACAAAGAAAATTTCTAGTAAAGTGGAGTCATTAATTAATTATTGAAGAGAAAATGCGTTGTGGAACAAGATGGTCTTCCACTTTTATCCCACTACTATATGATTTGATATATAAAATTTGGACTATGTGTCCTTGATGATGTTCTTAATAGGTACGTTTTTGTGGTCCCCTATCGCAATATGTAGAGGAAAAAGGTAAAAAAAATAAGTTTAGGGGTTTGTTCAATTAGATTGTACCTAGCAAATTTATGTTTGGACATATTAGTGGATGTATATACATACTTCACACACAACTATGGGCCATATACTGATTACTCTAATGGTTTGAGGGTTGTTTCCAAGTGCCTACTAACCATTTTTTGTGAATTACACAAATGTCTTTGAGTGTTTGAATCAGCTTGTAAAAATAGTTTATGAAATTAGCAAACATGTGATTACACATACCGTTGTTGTAAAAAAACATTAACTTGTTTACTAAGAATCGTAATTATTAAATCATTGAAAATGTTTAATTTTTTAAAACTACTTTAAAAATTACACGTATAAACTGCTGTAATTTTTGTTAATATATCTAATAATAACTGTTGTATTTGCAAAAAATATTCATTATTACTATAATTTATATCACTTTTCTTTATTTATAAAAATTATGTAATAGGATCATACTCTAGTTCAAGATATGAAATACTTTCGCGTTCATAAAACACTTAGTTAACAAGTTTACATCATTTTCAAATTATTATTCTTCAATTTGTGTTTATAATAACATAAATAATATACTAATAATTAATAAGAATGATGGAGTAAGATTATCATTCTTTTTCTTTTATTAAATTATCAAATAGTACAACAATCATTTTAAAACGAAAAAATTATAAAATTTTGTACGTACCGTAAAATTAATCTTATAATTTATTTGCTAATGAGATGTAAAAGTTTTGTAATAATAAAAAGAATTATACAAGTTTAATTTATTTATTACTATCTTACTAGCATTATTCATGATATACAGTATAATGGATATTTAGGTGGTATATTTTAGGAGACATCTATAGATGGCAGTTGGTAATATTACATTAAGGTGTTATCATCATCATCATCATCACGACTTGAGAAATTTAAGAACGTACCAACTATCATTACAACTATTTGTCAAAATAAACTATCATTATAATTAATGTACTTTTTTTTAATTAAAAAATTTAAATGAATTGGATTTTAATGATTCATCAGAATAATTAGAACATATTTCAAAGTTTAAATAGCGTTGACATAAATATTTATCCGTCATCTTTTAAAAAAAAAAATCATCAACATAACTAATATATTTTGTAGTGAATATTATATTAAAATTTTGACCATTATAACAAATTTTTAAAATATGTTGTTGAGATCAATATATAAACCATCAATATAATTCTTAAATTATTACTCTCTCTCATTTGATCTCTATTATAAAAACATAACAACTAATAGTCTTTAAACTATTTTTCAATTCCATTGGTTAAACCCTTGATTACTTTCAAAATATGATAATAATTTGATATATGGAGAGTAGTCTAGAGATTATTTTGTTGGGTTATTACGTTTCTGAATATAATCACATTGGGTTAATAGTTATTGGATATGATATATAAAGTTAAATGAGATGATATATAAAAATGATAAATTATTATATTTTGTTTTTGATACACAATTGATAACCAAATGAAATAATAAAATTTTATTTTGTTATGTATTTAATACACATTTCATTATGATTATAACATGATATAATATATATTATATTTAAATAACAAAATTACTATTGTGAATAATTATATATTAATTTTACAAAAAATTAATTTATTATATTTTAAATATTATAAATTAATAAAAAATACTAAAAAATTAAATAAATAATAAAATAATTTTACATTTATAACTATCTATTGACACTATTGAATAAATAATTTAATTTAAAAAAAAAGTCTTGAGTAACCAAATAATTATATTTTATTTGTTATAATGTAAATAAAGCTATGATATATATTATATATAAATGAAAAAAAAATACCCTTTAAACAAATTATATTTGTTTTAAAATTTCAAATAATTTTTTATATTTTTATAATTTTAAATACTAATTTATTAAATTATATAAAAAGATAAAACTACCCTTATGATAAAATCATTAATATATGATTAGATTTACATTTTTAAATTTATTATAAAATTCTATTAATTATTTTTTATATATGGTTAGATTTACATTTTTATAAATTATTTTAATATTTATATTTTATAATATTTCAATTTATATTTTAAATTATATTTTATAAGGGTAATTGAGTAAATTATTATTTTAATATTATCCTTTTGTTTTCTAATCCAACTCATATTCAATATAAATTTTTTAACTAACGAGACATAATATGATGGACTTTAGGATTAACTTATCATATCATGCTGATTCATCAAACACTTAATTCAAACATAATATGATAACTTAATCATATCACATATCACGTCTACATTCATTAGGTAAATTTTATAATTGAGTTTTGGAGGGTATAGGTGGTCTAAGTCTATTTTTTGTTATATATTTGAATATTTAAAAAAAAATTAAAAGAATAACATGATAGATAATTTCAATTCCCTTTTAATTTATTTTAAGAAATATTTTGTAACTTCCTCAAGGACTCATTTGATGGACAATATATGAATAAATTATCATATTTTATTTGAATTCAGTGTTTGATTAACCATGATATAATAAGTTAATACAAAATTATATCTTGTTTTATCTATTTAGTTGAAATCAACATAATATGATAAAAACAATAATATAAAATATAATTTAAAATTGAAATATAATAAAACATAAATATAATTTTTTTATATATAATATAATCTAAATTATAAAATGCAATAATTTTTTAATTCACGTTTGAGATACCAACACATAGTTTCTTAATATTATGTGCAGTTTTTTACCTTTTCTTTCCACCTCTATTTACTCCTGTAAGTACTAGCTGCATGGTATGTATGTAGTATGAATTTATGATCGTTACACTTGGATTCTCGTCCCTGCCTAAAACGACAAGTTTATTCATCATCAATGTTCATAACACAGTGAATGCCTGCAAACCTACCACAATCTGGTTGGCAGTGCTGAACATGACAAAGATATATCTTTGCGCGTAAAAAAAAACATGTGTATCCAATGTTATTTTTAATTTAGTTTTTTTTTCACGTTAATATTATCTATAACCGTTTTTAAAATATTAATTTCACTTTATATTTATAATAGTAAAAAACATATAAATAGTTAATTAAAATAATTTAGTCAAACATTTATTCTTTTTATTTTATTTATTATATTCCTTAATATGTATACAATAACCTTAAATGACACTAATTTTTAAATAGCATGAGTAATTTATATATAAAAGTTATAAATAAACTAATTATTTATTCTAAAAGTTAACTATATAAATTTCCAATACCATTAAATTCACATAAAGATTTATTAGTTTAGATTTATTATTAAAGAATGCTTTAGGACACTCTTTAAAATTTGCCTAATTTATTTAATTATACTCTCTACATTACCATTTTGGTATTTTTATGAAATCATTTATTTATTTATATAACATTCATAAACATTTATTATTTCATTTTACTTATATCTCTCTTGGTAAATAGTTAAGTTTATTCTTAATAAAACAATAATTAATGTAACATGAAATTTTATATCTCTCTTGGTAAATAGTTAAACTTTTTCTTAATAAAACAATAATTAATATAACATGAAATTTTAAAAATGACAGATTAAAAGAAACACAATTGTTTCCAAAACGATAATTAAAATAAACAATTAATAAAGAAAATGTTACTTATAAATTTTTTAAAGTTTCTCGAAGGGTGACCCAAATAATCGATCATTGACATGAAAAACAATATATGAAACAAACATTTTGTTTTTATGTAATATTTAAGAAAATACCATATGCGGTCATTTAAGTTATTTAATTATATCATATTAGTCTTTCAAGTATTTTTGTAATAGATTGATCTTTTAAATTATAAAATATATACATGGTTACCCTTTATATTAGTTTTTCATTTAACTTTTTTACTTTTCTACAAATTATTCATGTTTATGAGTTTAATTTAAACTAAAATTTACTCATGAGAAGATGAGTATTTTTTTTTTTTTTGCAATCATGGTAAAACAAATAGAGAAGAAATAAATCGAAAGTAAACTATGAGAAACTTATCTCATTTTTTTAATAAATTTATGGGTATATACTTCAAATCTATAAATTGAAAACTATATTTCATATTTTGATATGCTAAGCAATCCTAAAAAAAGTTGCTAAGAATCGGTAAAAATCAAATGAGTTGTAGATCAAAATTAAGATGGGTAAGAAACAAAGTTGACTTTGGTTGAAGAAGTGACATATAAGAGATAATGTTGCTGCCATTTTTTGGGTTTGTTCGAGCTCAAAAAAACTACAACTACAACTCAAAACATGAAATAGGTTTGTGGTTCAATTTTTAGGTTTCAAGTATATACCCAGAAACCCATAAAAATTTAGAGAAAAAGTTGTTGATGTATCAAATTACAGCTCCAATTTATGACTTAAAAAATTAGAGATGGATTGGGTTTCAGATTTTATTTTATTAAAATTGACAAAAAAAAATATATTTTCTCTTGAGTAATTTATCTCTTTAAAATTCATAAATATGAATGAGTTTAAAAAATATTAACAAAGTTAGACATAAAATTAATAAAAAAAGTAAAAGTGTACACATTTAATGACATAAATGATCGATCTATTAAAAAAAAAAACTTAAAAATTAATATGGTATAGTTAAATTACTTAACGAATATAAAACAAGCTTGAAATTTAACATATACATTCAAGTTATTATACAACCAACTAAAACATGGAAAACAAAAAATAAAAAACTAAAAACGTGGAACAAACTAAGAAACACACATCTTTAGTAATAAAGCCACAATATCATCTTTACAAAAATATTATTGAGAAATTCGGTTGAAGTGAAGCAATTACTCAGATAAATACACTAGACACAATACTAACACGACAACAATTTTAAAAAAATTAAAGAAATTGAAAGTAATTACATATGCGGTACTATGTCTATGTAACTACACTGATGTGTTTAAGTGGTTTTGCATCATCATATACCAAAAAACAATACATACATACATACGATATTTAACTATGTCTGTGTAAGCTCAGTTTCAGACACCAGTGATACATGAAAAAATTCTATGACTCCTGAACCTGACAAGTTGTTTTGAAGAAGATGGAGAAACAGAACCGTTTGTTGTTTGAGAAAATTGGAAACCATTGGCAAAATGACTTCCTGCTCCAACAGATTTATATCGCCTATGACCAATATTATTATTTTCTGATGTTATTTGATTTTGAGAGTAGATCTCGGCCATGCTAATGTTGTAGCTAGCAGTTCCTGATGAAAGACACTCATATTGTCGTCTTGTTCTGTTTTTCTTTATTGCTTTGTATACAAGAGGTAGAAGACCCTCCATAACGCTAGAAAAATATATGAAACAGAAATCTGAAGTGATTTGAGACTGCAAATGGAAGAATTTAAGAAAACAAGTTGCTGGATTAGGTGGGTTTTCTTTTATATTGTTTTGTATTTTATAAATATTTTCCCCTTCTATGTTCCTTCCGGTCTTAAACTTTGACTTTTCAACTTTGTGTTTGACTTTGGTAACCAATGCGAAGGATCCACCATGGTACTGTGTCATTGTGCGTGACACGCCTATCAGAACAAAATATTTCTTATATATGTTGTCTTATTTTATTTTATCAATTTTTTTTTATGATATCTTCGGTTTCATAATAAATATTGTGTAAAGTTTTTGTATATATATTAAAAAATTCAACAGTTATTTGAGTTTATTTGAGTTTATATACTCACACAAGCATTTCTAAAATTGTTTGGGAGAGCTTATGGCATGCATGTTTGGATGCTGTTTTTGGCTAATTTTCATGAGCTATTTTATAAGTGTATAAAAATAATTTATAGTTTATATAAAAATAGAATAAAAATTTAAGAGTCATGGTCTTAACTTATACATAAGAACTTGTACTGAAATATATTATAAATTGTTAAATAAGTTGTTTATTCAAACAAGACCTTAAGAGCATAAGTAACTTCAAATAAATTAATTTGTTTTTGAGGAAAAATAAATAAATAAAATTTTACATGATAATTTTACCCAATAAAAGGGTAAAAAGAGGAAGGGTTGTTAGAACAACCCTTCACCGAAAAGGAGGTTAAAGAGGTTGTGTGAGTTAGATTGTGATAGTTTTAAGAGTCATGGTCCAGATGAGGCCAATGTTGGCTTTGCGAAAGACTTTTGGAATGTGATAAAAGTTGGTTTTTTGCGTTTCATGGCTGGATTTTTTGTTAATGGTAAACTTGTTATAGGATCCAATTGTACCTTCATTTTTTGATCTCCAAAAAAGAGAATAAAAAAAGGTTATATGAGTTCATGCTTATTTATTCGGTTGGTTGTTTGTATTAAGTTTTGTCAAAGGTTCTAGCAAATTGCTTGATGCATGTTATTGGTCGAGTAATATGTTAGCATTAGAATGCTTTTGTGAAAGGTAGGCAAATTTTAGATGGTATACTCATTGCGAATGAAGTAGTCAATGTTGCTAGAAAATGGAAAAATGAGCTCCTTTTGTTTAAGGTAGATTTCGAGAAGGCATATGGCTCAGTAGAGTGGGGTTACTGAGAGGTCGTAATGATAAAAATGAACTTTTCAGAAAAATAGACAAAGTAGATTATGAAATGTATCTCCTCAGCATCAGCATATGTTTTATTAATAGATCGCATCATAAGGAATTCCATTTTGGGTGTGGTATACTACAAAGGGATCATTTGTCCTTTTTCTTGTTTTTGATAGCAGCAAAAGGTTTAAACTGTGTAGTGCGAGCATCAGTCAAATATGGCTTGTTTAAGGGGTATTCAATTGGTCTTGAGGATGATTTCATACTTTCTCATTTGCAATTTGCCGATGACACGTTTAATGGGTGAGAATAGTTGGTCCAATGTTAGAACCATCGAGGCTATTCTACTCTTATTTGAACTTGTTTTGAGGTTGAAGGTGAATTTCAATAAAAGCTTATTGGTGGGGTGAATGTAAGTCCATCTTGGATTATAAAAGTTGCTAGTTTGCTCAATTGTAAGGTTGGTCAATTGTATTTTAAATAGTTGGGTCTCTCCATCGGGAGAAATTCTAAGAGACTATCGTTCTGGAATCTATAAATCGAAAATATACGAAATAGGCTATTTGGTTGTAGAGTTGTAATCTTTCTATGAGTGGTTGTCTTGTCTTTCTCAAGTCTATCATGTCAGCGTTGTCGATTTTTTTTCCCTTTCTTTAAGACTCTGTCAGGTACCATATCTCAAATTGAGACTATTTTTAAATTATTTATATGGAGGGGGTAGTGAGGAATCTCAAAAATTTAACAGTGTAAAATGGGAGAAGATTTGTCTCCCACATGAGAAATGAGGGTTGAGTTTGAGAAGGAAGAAATATTTTTATCTTGCTTTACTAGGTAAATGGGGATGGCGGTTAAAATCTAATTAGATTGACCTTTGGTTTAAGGTGCTAGCAAAGAAATATAAGTTAGAAGAGGGAAGAAAGTGATGGGTGGAGTATAGCAAATAAAACTTCATCATGGTGGAAAAATGTAAAAGGTGTTTGTGTTGGGGTGGGAGAGGGAGGGTTTGAGTTGGTTTCTTAGCCGATTGTTCAGGGTGGTGGGTGATACAAAATATAACTTTCTTTTTTAAGGAACAATAATTGAGTAGTTGTCCTTTAAACGAGAGATTTAGTCATTTATTTAACTTGATGGTGAATAAACCAGTCTTTGTCATTTAGGCTGGGTTGGGGGAGTGGAGTTGAAGGAGGAATATTTTTTTTGTGTGGGAGGATGATATGGTTTTAGAGTGTATTATTTTGTTGGATTATGTTGTCTTGCAAATGGATATGTAGATTTGGAAGCACAATCATGGTGATGAATACTCAATCATGACAACTTATAATACCATAACATATGATTTTTATGTTGGTGAAGCGCATTATTGTGATCTCATTTGAAATAAATTGGTGCCACTTAAATTGACTTTGTTTTCTTGGCATTTGTTGAATATCATATTACCCACTAAAGATAATTTATCTTGACATGAAATACTTGTTGAATCATCTCGATTGTGTGTTGGGGATTGTACGAAAGATGAATCTTTATACCACTTTTTCTAATGTAATATTTTTGGTCCTGTTTGGTTAGATATTTTAGATTGGTTAGGAATTATAAGTGTTTTTTTTTCTTCTTTGCCCGACAATTTGAAGGTGTGTTCTCTTGTAATTTTAGATCTTGACAAAAATTACAAATCATTTGATTGACGAATGTGTAAATGATTTGAAAAGTAAAAAATAAATGGGTGTTTAATCAATCAAAGATTCTTGTATCCCAATTGGTGGATCACCTAAAGGTTGTATCATAGTGGTGGCTAAAATTCAAGGTTAAATAGTTTGCTTATGACTTCAATCAATACTGGCACAATAGCTTGTATATGTTTAAATATTAGTAGTTCAGTTGAGTAACGTTGTATAGAGTTGAGTTGGGCTGAGCATATTTGGAAATGGTTGTCGGGTCTTTGGTGTTCTTTTTGTTCTTTTCATGAGATTTCTATTGTGATGTTCCTTATACACTTTGTGTTTGGATTGTCATCTAATCATTATTTAATAAAATATTTGTTTTGTTAAATAAAAAAAAATAAAGATATGACAAAATATATAACTCAATAAGAACATAATATGATAAAAATATAATAACAATTATTATATCATGTATTTGATACTCTTATGATAATAAATGTAATAATATAATATTATGATATTATGTTTTTACACAAATCTCTTTATAACATGATATAATATATGGATCATATTTAAATGATAAAATTTATATTGTCAAACTATTTTTTATAAATTAACTAATAATATATTTATCTTAACTAAAACTTGAGTAAGTAATAAAATAATTTATATTTAAAAATTATCTGACACTCTAAATAAGCGATATCAATTTTTTTTTTAAACTTCACGAATAATTAAATATTTATATTATATATATTAGATAAGTTAAATAAACGATATACATATAAATGACAAAACTATATATCTGCGAGTTCACGATGCATATATGTAAGGATAACTAATATAGTGACACATCTTGTCAGGTTAAGGATCTTGATTCATTCCCAGTTTCAACCTTGTGGAAAATTCCATTAGATCTATATTCAGAACGAGAAGTAGACCCCTTAAAAAAGGAAAAATAAAAAGAAAGAGGACTTCAAATAGTAAAACGGTCATTATTAATTATCAATCAAGTAACATGTGTGTTTGGAATTACTACTAAAAAAAGCCACTGTTTGCATGATGGAATTTCTATTGCTCAAGTGACATCTAGATCATAGATGGTTACCCAACAAACAAACAAAAATATTATTTGTTGCTGTAATTAGGTTCTCCCTATCTAACTAGTATAACGGGATATATGTCATTTTAAAACTTATAAAATAAATAATAAAATATTATTTTAAAAATTGAAATAAAATATAAATAAATAAAAAGTAAAAAATTATGTATAAAATCTTAATTTATGATCTCGTCGTGTATCATCAATTTTTTCAGTTATTATTTGTATTTTATTCTGAGTATATATTATGAAATTTGAAATGTACAACATAATTCGTAATTAAAAAAATAAAGTCTTATATAT
>NC_021164.2:70856973-70905546 GCF_000331145.2 Cicer arietinum
TATATATATATATATATCTAATACTAGTGTAGTAATAAAGTCTTATATACATTTATATCATAAGACAATATATGACATTAAACTATTTTGATTCAAGTTTCTAACTTAATGTATAATAAATTAGATACTATTTGATTTAATTAAATGATTTTATTTTGAAAAATATATTACTTCAATAAATTTAAATATTCTGTCGGAAAAATATTTTGAAATATTTGAATAAACAAAATTTTATATTGAATCAAAATAATTAAATATTTTATTTTATGATTTAAATTAACGCAACATAGAGATATAAAATTGTAATAAATAATCCAATCATGGATTGAATATATTTTATATTATAATTATTTTTACAATAAAAGTATAAATAAATTATTAAATTTGACATACATATTGTCGTTTCAATAGGAGAAAATTTAAAATTATTTAATTAATGAGAATATCATAAAGGTGTGCTATATCATTATTTCGGTTAGTTGAATTTGACATACATATTATTGTGATGCGACTATATTGTCAATGTCTTATCATGATTATCACACATGTGTACTTTTTTATTTATATTATTGTTATGTCCTCCTTGTCCATGGAATATGTTTCAATACTGTAACTCTCTTTTGCAATATGATGTTATATTGTTAGTATGACAAAAATTTAAAAACTAGTATGAAGTGCTTCAAAAACTCATATTGTTTAAGATGAAACACACAGTTTAATACCTAAAAAAGCTATTGAAAAAAATAAAACAAATGGTTAAAACTATCAAGCAGGGGAGGGAGGAAAGTATTTGAAAAAAAAAAAAAAAGAAAGAATTTTATATAAATAATTTAAAAGTATAAAATCAATATTGACACAACTTTGGAAAAATAAATTTCGAATAAATACTTTCATATATCAATCATTTCATGCTCACTCTTAAAAAAAAATCACATATAAAGGATAAAAATAATACACTATTGAATGTTTATAATATTGTTAACTTGTTTCCTATAATTACGACAGAATAAACGTTAAACTATTGCTATTGATATTCATGAATGTCGTGGAAGGAGTCACGATAAAAAAATTTAAATGGTGCCAAAATGAATCATATAAAGAAAATAAAATATACAACCTATATACTTAATAAAAATATTTCGGCGAAAAATACTATCTTCCTATCTACATGTTCTCGGCTTTTGGGAGGTTTGGACAATATAGTCGATTAGTAAAATAGCAACATTATTTTGACATAAATTAGTACCATTTTGATTGAGTTGGTTTTACCATGTATTGGCTAAAAAAGTTACTCAACCACTTTAGTGTTAGTGTAAATGTGATTTAATTGTAATTGATTTTCAGATATAAATACAAAATGTTTTCTTTCCTAATAGAGATCGTATTAATTTATTTTGCATTAATTTACATCATTTAATTATAACACTGACATTAATTTATGAAATTTTATATTAATATTATTACTTATTTGAATTGAGAATTAAAAAAAATGGAATTGGCGCGGGAATATGGATCTATATGAGTTACCACTTGGAAATTTTCTTCATTAAATTTCCATGCTTTATAATAAATAATGGATAATAGATGTACATGATTTTGTATTTTCAAAATATTTTAATTATTTATGCAGACTCTAAACTATATATATTATTATAATTATAATAGTTTAGGACTTAATTACAAATTTTGCAAGGTTAAATACCAATTTTAAAATTTTAAAATAATTTAGGGAGTTACATTGTAATATATAGAAGACAATTGATGATATAGAAAGAGATAAGAAGAAATTTATTGTATTTCTCTCCTATATCTCCTTTCCAATTTTATTCTCCCTCTTGACCTTTCTCTATAATCTGTCTTATGTATTATCTCCTCTCTACTTTGTCTTGTCTCTCTTTTCTATCTCTCCCCTCCTCTTTTTAACCATCCCATCTATTTCTTTGTCATTTATCTCTTTCCACTATCTCTTATCTCTCTTTCTTTTCTCTTCACTCACTCTTATCTCTTTTATATATATTTAATACATATAGAATAGTTGCATCAAATGTTTGCTATTGATATGATGAAAAAACGCACATAACTTAAGCAACAACCCTATTTTTTTAATTTTTTTTATATATTACTAATAAATGATCTATTTGTAATTTTGTCAAATCTCAAGAAGTCACCAATTCATATATTATGATAATCAACAAACAAAAAACAAGTTATAGTGTGAAATGACTTGTTTTATCCTAACATACAAAATTATTTAAATTAAACAAAAAATGATTTTTAATAAAAAATATTAATTCTCTTTCAGCTAGCATTGAATAATATCACATTAATTTATCTTTTAATATTAAAAATCAATTATTCATTGGCTCACTCGTGTCATAAGTGATATTCGATAAAATAAATAAATAAAAATATTAATATAAACTATACAACTGAAAAATTAAATTAAACAATTAATAATATATTTTAAAGTCACTCATTTGCATGAGAATAATAATAGTGTCATAAAAGTAATTCACACTATAGTTTAATTGGATTCAATTATCTTGAAGTTATTATTAATAAAAATTTATTTTTTGAAAGTATTTTTATTAATGATGATAATAATTTTATTCTTGGATTAGATTCTTTTGGATGAGACCTGAAAAGCATTAGTAAAACTGATTTGGATAAAAACTTGTTATGAAAATAGACACCTAAAACAAATGAAGGTAGATGTTATTCTCATTCTTCTCTCTCTATGCTAAATTAGCAATTTAAGGTGGATTGAATGACGATGTAATTTTTTTACTTTTTCACACGGATTTTGACTTATGAGGGGCATATATCGTAATTAAAGTAGAAAAGCGAGGGTACTATTAAAAAGCAATTCACAATTCACCTAATATAAAAAGCCTCTTTCTTCGATCTCTCTCTTCTACAGTTTCTCTTCTCTTCTTCCGTGCTCTCCGCCTGAAACTGAAACACTCGAACTCTTCTGTGTTTTTCCGGTACTCATTTTACACCTTCGGATCTATTTTACATAACACAACAAAAAACCTAAAATAAAATATTCAATTCAGTGTTTCAGAATTTGAAGTTCCGTTTAACTCTTTTTTATCAGGTAGATCCGAAGTGTGAATCATTTCAAGGTATCGCCGTCGTGTTTGATCGATTGCATTTTTGTTTTAATTATCCGATCCGTATCATTCACATTATTTCATTCGTTTTTTTTATCAAAATTCATTGCTGATCCATAGATCTGAGTTTTTTTTGCATGATAATATATAATCTATGTACAGCTCGAAGAACAATTTTTTTTAATTTCTCTTTCGCATTCTGTTATTTGCATGATGATAGATATGATATGACGTGATGTGTTGAAAGTTCAGTTGTTGTTTTTTGTTTATATGGATTGAATTGAATTGGATTTGTTTGAAGGTTGGTGATTTATGTTTGTAGTTGTTTTGAATTGGATGTAGATCGAACGGTAGCTGTTGAAGAATGGCATCAGCAGCGGCTGGGAATTCGGCTTGGTATAAGGCTAAGGTGAAGGCGGTTACTTCAGGGGATTGCGTTGTTGTTGTTTCTGTTGCAGCCCATACCAAGCCTGGTGTTCTTCCTGAAAAATCCATCACTTTATCGTCTCTGATTGCTCCTAGATTGGTAATTTTTCTTGTTTGAAAGGTTTTGGTTTGCTTGTTCAGGATATCGGGTTTGAACAGTGTTTTGAAGGAAGAATTTAAAATTGTGATGATTTTTTTTTTTCCCTTTCAATTTATTAAGAATTTATCTGTTTTAATTGTACATTGTTGTGTTTTGGAAACTTTGATGATATTTTTTTTATTTAATAATAATGTAACTGTTTTAATTTTACATTGTTGTGTGTTTTGGAAATTTTACCAGGCACGTAGAGGTGGTGTGGATGAGCCATTTGCGTGGGAAAGCAGAGAGTTTCTGAGGAAGCTCTTGATAGGGAAGGTGCGAAAATAGATTTGCTTACTACTCTGATTTGATTGAGTGATCTGGTATTTTGTTATGATTAATGAAGCGTGCAATGTTTCTGATATGATATGTTATGTTATTGGAACAGGAAATTACTTTCAGAATTGATTACACCGTGCCATCCATCAATCGTGAGTTTGGAACGGTTTTTCTCGGCGACAAAAATGTTGCAATGCTGGTTGTATCTCAAGGATGGGCAAAGGTTAAATACCGTGTGATTTATGTCTAGATGTGCATCTGACCACATTTGAATTATTTTTCCCATGTCTGAATTGCATTTTTTGTTGGTTGTGGACTTGTTCATGCAGGTTAGAGAGCAGGGGCAGCAGAAAGGAGAAGTGAGTCCATTCCTGGCAGAATTGTTACGGTTAGAAGAGCAAGCTAAACAAGAAGGTCTTGGTCGTTGGAGCAAGGTTTGTCTGGCTCTTCCTCTCTATCATAGAAGAAATTTTCAATTTTTGTTGTTGTTGTTGTTGTAATTAAGGTGCTCCTTTTGCTGCAACAATTGAAAATCAAATGTTCATTCCTTGATGTTATTGCAACTTTGTTTACTTGAAACTGATGTGCTTTGTGTTTGGCATCCATGTTGATGACAACAATAACAAGTATTTTCTACTGTTGTTTTCTTGAAGTTGATGGTTAAATACAGAATGAATTCTTGCTTTATTAGACATCATGATTCTGGAATGGTATCAAAACTGTAGTGTTATTATTTCTGTTGATATCATTGAAATCCTTCATGAGTGTATCTTATATGGTTTTACGGTGATTGCAGGTTCCGGGTGCTGCTGAGGCATCAGTCAGAAATCTACCTCCTTCTGCCCTTGGTGACCCTGGTAACTTCGATGCTATGGGTTTATTAGCTAAAAATAAAGGAGTTCCCATGGAGGCAATTGTGGAGCAGGTTCGTGATGGCAGTACTCTCCGAATCTATTTGCTCCCCGAGTTTCAGTTTCTCCAAGTTTTCGTTGCTGGAATTCAGGTATGTCTCATAAATGCTATTTTGGCTGCTACCATTTTTTCACTGTGTGCCACTTATTGTTTTGTCTTCACACCAGGCCCCACAAATGGGAAGGAGAGCTGCACCCGAAACTGTTGTTGAACCAGAGGTAACAGCTGATAACACTAATGGAGATGTTCCTGCGGAACCTCGAGCTCCACTTACATCTGCCCAAAGACTTGCCGTTTCAGCATCCGCTGAAACTTCAGCTGATCCTTTTGGACCAGATGCTAAATATTTCACTGAGATGCGTGTATTGAATCGAGATGTAAGCAACGATCCTCTACATGTTATATTGCTTTTGCATTTATGAGAATTTTCTAAATTCAAATGGGTATGCAGGTTCGGATTGTCCTTGAAGGTGTGGATAAGTTCAGCAATTTGATTGGGTCAGTGTATTATCCTGATGGTGAATCAGCGAAGGACCTGGCATTGGAGCTTGTGGAAAATGTATGTAATTCACTTATATAGAGAGATATTAACATGATTTATTTTTGTCAAAATCAAATCGTGTTGGATATGACTTGTTTACTGCTGCGGTTTTTATACTTTAGCATTACTTCATTAGTTTTTGAGACTGAAGCAAGTTGAAATTGTTTTGTATATGTACTTAACTTTAGGGGGTCCATAGATGGGAAGGGACATTGTTGGTACTTGGAGTATATCATATTAAAACAAGTATGATATATTTTATATTGAAGTTACCTACCATGTACCAACTAAATGGGTGTGAAAGAGGAAAGATTTTACTATCTATCATGAAGGATTTATTTGCTTGAATGGACTATTATGCAAAATATTTCGTGATTCGTTTTCTTTTGAAGAAACAGTAGACAAAATCACAATAAAATGTGAATATTCTCAATCATCAACTGTTATTCATTTTATATTTTATAATTCTTCTTACCTTAGTTCTATGCAATATATATTAAGCAATATCTATTGCATGACATCTAGTTGGATCTCGGTTTCCCAGATGGATAGGGTATATGAATACTGTCAAAGTTGCTTGCTAGTTTTTTAGGTGGAGATCTGGAATGTTTCTCCATGTTTTTAATCTGATGAAATATCACTTCATATATACCGTAAATCTTTCTCCATTTGATTTTTCCTTCATCAAATAGGGTTTTGCTAAATATGTTGAATGGAGTGCAAATATGATGGAAGAAGACGCAAAGCGGAAGCTGAAGGCTGCAGAGCTCCAGGCTAAGAAAACTAGATTAAGAATTTGGACAAACTATGTACCACCGGCTTCAAATTCAAAGGCAATTCATGACCAGAATTTTACTGGAAAGGTAAAATATACTCCTCTATCATATTTTAATGCAATATGGTCATTCTTCAGTGATATAAGTATATATTTCTGACTTGAATATTTCAGGTGGTTGAGGTTGTGAGTGGAGATTGCGTCATTGTTGCTGATGATTCTATTCCATATGGAAGCCCACAAGCCGAGAGGCGAGTTAACCTTTCAAGTATTAGGTGTCCAAAAATGGGCAATCCTCGTCGAGATGAAAAACCAGCTCCCTATGCCCGTGAAGCAAAGGAGTTCTTGAGAACACGCCTCATTGGTCGTCAAGTATGAAGATATCCTGTGAACCTTTTTTAGATGCCATTGATCACATAAGCTACAATTGATTACTTCTATTTTTCAGGTGAATGTACAAATGGAGTATTCTAGAAAGGTTGCTCCTGCGGATGGATCTGCAGTTCCATCAGCAGCTGCTGATTCCAGAGTAATGGATTTTGGATCAGTCTTCCTATTGTCCTCTGGGAAAGCTGACGGTGATGATGCCCCTTCACCTGCTGCTCCTGCAAGTCAGCAAACTGGGTTGAATGTCGCTGAATTGCTAGTTGGCCGTGGCTTTGGAACTGTCATTAGACATCGTGATTTCGAAGAGAGGTCTAACTTCTATGATGCTCTTCTTGCTGCTGAATCACGTGCCATTTCTGGAAAGAAAGGGATCCATTCTGCCAAGGATCCTCCAGTGATGCATATAACTGACTTGACCACGGTTTGCAAAATTTTAATTATACAGGATTTGTTTTTACTTTGAAGCTTAGAAAATGTAACTCAAATGTATAACTGTTTCCTTTTTTTTTTTCCTCCATATTATTAGGCATCGGCCAAGAAAGCAAGAGACTTCTTGCCTTTCCTGCATCGTAGTAGAAGAGTTCCTGCTGTAGTGGAATATGTCCTCAGTGGTCACCGTTTCAAATTGTTGATTCCTAAAGAAACTTGCAGCATTGCTTTTGCATTCTCTGGTGTCAGATGTCCTGGTCGTGATGAGCCATATTCTGATGAAGCAATTGCACTGATGAGGCGAAGGATAATGCAGAGAGATGTTGAGGTAATTTAGTTCCTTTATTAGCTGAAAGTTTCTGAGTCCGGGTGTTGTTTATTTTCTATAGTTAAACGTTTTGATTTTTGCAGATTGAGGTAGAAACTGTTGATAGAACTGGAACATTTTTGGGATCCTTATGGGAGTCGAGAACCAATGGGGCAGTTGCACTACTCGAAGCTGGTCTCGCAAAACTTCAAACCTCATTTGGCAGTGACAGGATTCCTGATTTGCACGTTTTAGAGCAAGCCGAACAATCTGCTAAGAGTAAAAAGCTGAAAGTAAAAATAGGGACCCAACCATGTTTATCATTTTCCTTCTCCTTTAACAATTCTAATGAAAATTATTTTGCAGATCTGGGAGAATTTTGTTGAAGGGGAGGTAGTACCCAGTGGTGCAAATGTTGAAACTAAACAGCAAGAAGTACTTAAGGTGCGGTGGATTGTAGGATACTATTTTACTACTACTCCCAGTATAAGTGAGTAACGACCTCCTTTTTTGTGTTAATGGGAAATGACTTATTCTACTGTCATGCATTCATAGGTAATTGTTACTGAAGTCTTGGGAGGTGGTAAATTTTATGTCCAGACTGTTGGAGATCAAAAGATAGCATCCATTCAGACACAGCTTGCTTCTTTGAACCTGAAGGAAAGTCCTCTGATTGGCGCTTTTAATCCTAAGAAGGGCGACATAGTCCTGTGTTATTTCCACGCTGATAAGTCTTGGTATCGTGCAATGGTAAGTTCCAATATGAATTTTTTCCTTCTCCCCTTGCCAGTGTAGGCATTGCAATCCTATGGCTGAAACATGTGGCCATTGAATTAATTAGGAGGCTGATTAAAAATATATTACTCGATCTCAAGTGGATTCATCTCATTAACTCATTTTGCTCAGCCTGGCTACTTAGAAAAAAAATCCCGCCAAGTTATGACTGACCTGAGATCGTTGAGTCTGCTCTGCTGTTATTATATGAATGGGGCTTGATGCACAGTCTTCATGTTCCTTTGTTTTCTTTATACTGATTATTCATAATTGTACTGTCAAGGTTGTCAATGTGCCTCGAGGACCAGTTCAATCTCCTAAGGACGTGTTTGAAGTATTCTACATTGATTATGGAAATCAAGAAGAAGTACAATACAGTCAATTGCGGCCTCTTGATCCATCTGTGTCTGCTGCACCTGGTCTTGCCCAATTGTGTAGCCTTGCATACATTAAGATACCAAACTTGGAAGAAGATTTTGGTCAAGAAGCAGCTGAATACTTGAGCGAACTCACTTTAAGCAGTGGAAAAGAATTTAGAGCAATGGTTGAGGAGAGAGATACTACAGGAGGAAAAGTGAAAGGACAGGGAACTGGAACAATTACTGCTGTAACTCTTGTTGCTGTGGATGCTGAGATCAGCGTCAATGCTGCCATGCTTCAGGTTTTTATTGCCACTAACTCTTGCTTTAAATTCTATCAAACTATTGCTTGAACAACACTCACAATTAAGGTTATCAAACTCGAGATTTAGATAAACTCGTGAAACTTATGTAGACTCAATTACCTAATATAAAAAAAAAACCTTATATGGCTTATATATACATAATATAATTTTAAATAGATAGTGTTGTTATGAAATATTAAGTTTAAATAATAAATAAAACAAAACTGAAATACTGACCAAAAAACATTTAAAGATTAAACCAATGTAGAAGTGTAATCTCGTAAATTCACTACTAGATTGTGAAATCAGAGTTTACTTGAACTCGTACTAGTTTACAGAAAAGATAATTACTGTGAGTTAACTCGTTTTTATGATATATGATTGTAAACTCGTAATCACAATACACACCCCTCTGAAAATTTTGTTTTCTTGTGGAATTTTCAGGAAGGACTTGCTAGAATGGAAAAAAGAAACAGGTGGGACAGATCAGCAAGAAAGCAGGCCCTTGATAGCTTGGAAGCGTTCCAAGGAGAGGCTAGGACAAGCAGGCGTGGAATGTGGCAGTATGGAGATATTCAGTCAGATGAAGAGGATTCTGGTCCTCCTCAGAGAAAAGCCGCTGGCCGCAGATAAGTGTAATGCGATTAATAAATTATATAATATATAGACATCTTGAGAGAAAATGATTCAAGTTATAGACATGAGTTAGAGAGAAAAAGAAGAAAATGCCGTGCGTATTTCCTTTGTAAGTTTTGTTTTGTTTTATCTTATTTTATAACTTTTGTTGTTAGATTTGGTGGAACAATTTTTTCCTATAGATGTCTTAATAAGGTACATGCGGCAGGGTTCTTTTTTTACAAGGATGGCAGAGATGTTTTGGTCATTTAGGATATTGTCTTTCCTTTTTCGCTCTATTAGTGTTGTTATTTGGTTTCGGCTTTAGTACAATTTTCGCTCGTGATAATTTATCAAACAATTTAATATATATTTCTGCTTCTGTTTTTTTCTAAATGTTCGCCTAAATATTAATCAAATTTCCCCAAACTCGTCATTTAAAACTAATAACCCCATTTTGTCCTTCGTAAGTTTTGATGTTCTGGTCAATTGGACCAAACTTGAGTTGTTCGTGCATTTTATTAAAACTTGTAATCAACTATCAAATCTTTTTTTGTATTACTTTGTTCTTCAATGTGGTTCTAAAAAATCGTTTTCAAAGTTTTTTTTATACATGCCAATGCCATTGAACTCATTTTTTTTTATTGTTAATTATTTATCTAATTTACCAAACAACCATTTTTTAAATTTAACATAATTCTGACTCATACGTTTCAATTACTTTAACATACTATTCATGCATGGATTTAATTCATTTTTACTTCTTTCTTACTATATATATTTATTTAGAATGTTTATTTTATGATCAAGATATACATTTTTAAATTCAAATAGAAAATATTTTAATAAAATTATTGAAAAATTGAAATGTTACCGTGTTACACTTTTCAACAAACATTTTAGGCAATCTTTTTAGAGTTGCATCTAAGTTGTGGAACCTGCAAATTTTAGTTGTTATTTCTCATAGGAAATCAAAATATTTTGACAGTTGATTATTTTTTTTTGGGTAGAATTTGACGGTGGATTTTGTTTGTCTTCTTTCAATTAAATAATAATAACAACCAAAATCACATTAGCCTATTTATGGAAAAACAGCCAAAATGTGATGAAGTCTTTAAGCCTAAGATGGAACATCTATTTTGTATTGGAAATTGGTGGTGATAAGTTTTAAAAAGGATATGCACATAATGTTGGACTTGGTGTGCTTCTCAAGAGAAAGTAAAAATAAAAATGAAGTAAAGATTTTAGTACTTTGTTTGCTCACAAGAAAGTTACAAGCAAATAAATCAAAAGATGCGGTGCAAGGTGAATCAAAATTTAAAGCTACAATATAAAGTCAAAGCTAGATAATATAGTCTTCATACCAAATTGATAAGTGCTACACGTGCACTTTTCTTGCCCAAAACACAGCAATTTGTTTAGATCAAAGTGTTCGTTAGAGTTTATTATGTGCATCTAATAGAAAAACATCAAATGATAAAAGACATATAACATATAGGAATTTATAAAATTATAAGAGGTTTTATCATTAAGCTAAAAATGATTTTATTTATCATTACTCGTATTGACTATGTAGGTTGCAGAAGTTAAAATTGGATAACCTAGCTAGTAACAGAATAACATTATTTTTACAACGTGTATAATTGCAAAACTAATTCAAACAATTGAAACTTCATATTTGAACAATCAAAATAATCTGATCGTAATATCTAAAAGACTTTTTTTTTGGCTTTCATGATATCTGAAAGACTTGAGTTCAAGTAAAGCAACAAAAACAGTTTTTCAAAATGAATATTCATTTCCTTTTTTAGAAAAACAAAATGAATATTCATATCTTGAGGTCTCGAACCCTTTGCAATAGTTGTATATGCAACCGCTTTAAATTTGTTACCTTGACAACCAATGTTGATTTAGAGTGATATTTTTGACACCTCTACCTTTAAAATTTGAAGTGTTAGTCGAGTGGATGAAAATTAAAGATGTTATGTGTATCAATGTTATTTTTCAATATAATTACTTTATTGGGAACAACATTGTTAAAGTACTTGTAAGCCAAACTCTTTTAAATTAGGGTTTTGTTGTTAAATTAGTGTTTTTTTATTCTCTCAAACTCATAAATATTTGTTATTTTACCGGTAATGGTTTTGATGACTCAATGTTTGATGATCCAAACTTGTCTGCCAGTATAGTTTGTAATGTTTCATTAAGAAACCAAGAAGTGGAAAAGACAGATTCAGGATTAGAGATGGATAAATATGTTGTCTTATTGTTAAAAGATAACAAACTTCCTCTTGCAAGGATGGTAGTTGGACACCATCACATCACATCACATGACCTACATATTGTGGCAGAAGGATGAGGTTTCTGAATACAACAAGGAATTTGTCTGCCAAATAAGTTTCTCATTCGTTTCACTACATCACAAACAAACAACAAAAATTAATTATTCTATAAACTTGCAGATGAATATTACAGAACTTCCATCAAATTCAAATTTGTCGGAATGCAACATACTACTATCCTGGAAATGTAAGTGACCATATAAAAAATATTCGAAGAAATACACGTATATTTTGTGGTATTTCAATTTAATAAAAGTAGAGAAACGTGAGGAAAAATTCATAAAAACATTTTTTTTTCAACCAAAAAAATAGAGATAGTTAAACTGAAAAGAGATATTATTATTGGTCTCTAATATGGACCTTAAAAAAGAGTACAAAAGTCAAGATGACTTATTCTTCCACTTCTTGTATTTGTATTAATTCATTTAAAGATATATTTTTTTAAATACACATTTAAATTAGTCAATACATTAAGACGAAGTCAAAGTTTATTTTTCTTTATTAAAATACTTGTGTTGGTTTTCATTTTTGTCTTCTTTAAGTTCACAAAAATAATTTCACGAAATTTTTTAATTTTTCTTTTTCTACTTCTATGAAATATTGAAGAATGAATATATTTTGGTATTATTAAAATTAAATCATCAATAGTTGGATGATATGTCATCCATGTATTAAAACTCTTAATTTAGTCAATTTTAATATATGTTATAGTACTGCATACGTAGATAAATTAAAAAAAAAATATTAGTTAAAAAATTTATAGTTATGACACACATTCTGTTCTTTATCGTATCATACAAGTTATCTTATAAAATAGGTGGAACAAAAAATTTGTACTTAATATATTCATAACATGATTAATATTCTTAACTTTTAAATTTTTCTAAAATTCAAATATAATTATGTTTATGAATTTTTTAAATTCAAAACTCAAGAATACCAAATTTTATTAAATTTTAAATTTTCGGAATAAAAAATAATGGGGAACAAGATATTAGGTGAAGATGTAAAGGCCTAAAAAAAATGTATTTGTCCAAAAAAAAACTATCCTAAGAAAAGTATCTTATGATATGTGATTTAATCAATGTTTGATCCCTAGTACAAAAAATAGTATTTCGTTAACCAACTTTGTTATTAAAAGAAGATAGATTTTGAAAGTTTTCCGTTTTTTACGAGGGAAAAAGCATCTGCCATGTGATTTTATGGCCAACCCAACACACTCTTGCTTGATGTTTCTTTAGGTTTTTATTTATTTATTTATTTATTTATTTATTTATGTATTAAGTATTTTATAAACTCAACATTCGAAACTTTAAAAATAAAAATAGAATCTAATAAATTAAGATTGTATAAAGCTCATCAATGGAAGCCGAGTCTAACATATTATGGTGAGTGAAATTCGAATTTTTATTATGAAAAATATTTGAATTTTTATTATGCAATTTGAATATTTATTATGAAAAATATTTATTCATATTTTTATTATGGAAAATATTTATTATGAAAAGTATTTATTATGAAAATTACTTTTGTTTGAGAGAATCTAAGAAAAAGAAAAATGGGATATAAATTAAAAAAAAAAGGAATTTATTACAATAAAGTAATTTTTGTTGAAAATTAATCGAAATAAAGGTAGAATTTATATCAATAAATATGAAAAAGAGAAAAAAGAAAAGAGAAAAAAGGAATTTAATAATATTTTCTATTCTTATTTTGTTTTAGTTACAGTTCTGGCCCTATTTATAAACACACAAAAAATGTATATTTATTAATGAATCTAATGTTCATAACAACTCTAGTATATTAATTTTAAAATTTCCAAAATAATTTTGAGTTTCAAATATTTTGTGCAATCTAATATAAAAAATGTGCTATGAAAATTTTACTAATAAAAGATATGATAAAAAAAATATTCACTTTTTGATTCTGAATTCCGAGTTTTTTTGCATATAAATGAAAAATGGTTTTTCTTTTTTTAAAAATTTCTGATTGATGTTTTGGTATTTTCAGTAAAAAAATTCTAAAATATAATAGTAAAAAAAACCCAAATACCAATCTTTACTGAAAGAGACATTTCGAGAGTGCAAATTTTAACCTCATACATTATCAAAAGCGTGATTCTAATAGTGTATTTTGTATACTGAAAAAAAAAATGAGGAGATTGAACAATAAAAAAAAATATCACTCTTGTATTGAACATGAAAAATTAGGAAGTTTCTAAAAAGCTATAAGCGGTTTATTTCGTAGGTTGTATTTGGGTTTCTTTCACATGTGACGGTTAGCCTGGACCCATTGTTAAGGGCAGCACCATGGGAAATAAAAAATATAACAGCTATTATCAGTTCTCCAGTTTTTTAGTAATTACACAAATAAACCCAAATTTGCGGTAATTATATAAATGTCCAATAAATAATAAAAATTGTTTTTTGCATGCGACATACTTTTAAAGTTTATGCTCTCTTTTTAATATAAGAATTTGATTTAACTCAATATTAATAAAATAAAATAAATCAATGATTAATAATATGATATTAATTATTAGTTTATTTATATTATTTAAAATGAGTCATGTTTAATTCACTTTAAAAGAATCTAATCTATGAAAATGAAATGCAAAACATCATTTTAATTAACAATTCATTTTAAGACTTTTTTTTCTGGAATATATATTTTTTTTAATACTAACATGTCTAACTCTCAGTTTTATATACTAGATTATCTTATTTTTTGGATCAAATAGGAGGTCGTCGGCCCAGAGTCCGACCAGCTAAAGACCACTCTGAAATAGATTTAGTTGGAGGTCGCTGACCTAGGAGGCGACCTTTTGCTATGATTTAATTTTTTTGGAGTCATTTTATATATTATTATATGAATTTAATATATTAATAAATAATTAAATTAATAAAAAAAAAATAATAAATAATACATTAATAATAAATATTATTATTATTATTATTAAAAATAATTATAATTAAAAATAATTAAAATTAAAAATAATTAAAATCAAAAATAGTAAATTATGTTTTAAATTTCAAATAAAATACATTAAAAATGCAATTGGACAATTGTTTATTTAATAAATTAAAACTAATAATAATATTTTTTTAAAAATACTAATAAATAATAATAATAATGATAATAATAATAATAATAATAATAATAATAATAATAATAATTTTCTACTTATCAAATTGTGATTAATCAATTTGCTAAAATTAATTTGTTACTTATCAAATTAGACAATTTGCGATTAATCAATTTGTTAATTACTAAATTGTACAATACATTAGTTTTCTCATTTAATGGTTAAATTAATGATATATCACAAAAAAGCTAAAATTAATTTTCTCATTAAATGTGATTTAGTAAATTGAATAATTTTCTCATTAATTTACAAATTGATTTAATATAAAAAAATGGATTCATGTGATTGGAAAAAATAATAAAAATAAAAAATGAACCTAATCTAATCATTTTATATATAGATATTTTTAGAATACCTTTGGAAGATGAATATATTTAATTGGCTTAATTGCACTTTGGTCCCTCTATTTTAGGTGAATCGCGAATGTAGTCTCTTATTTTGTTTGTCATCAAACAAAAGTTTGAGTCCAAATCATGATGAGTTGTCATTTTTTTAATGATGTGGCAAAAAAAATGGTGGCGTTACATACATCTATGTGGATTAAAGTCATTATTATATTATTTCAAATTAAAAAATACAATTTATATTTTTAAAAATAATTATTATATTATTCCATATTTAAAAAAAAAATAGCCAAAATTAAGTTCAAAATCGTGAACCCCAAAATCAAAATCAAAATTAAAATTGTGAACTCCAAAATCAAAATCAAAATCAGCTCCAATGAGCAACGCATCAAAATCAAAATTGTGAACCCTGAAATCAAAATCAGCCCCAATTCAAAAATAAAAAATCAGCAACGCTTCAAAAATCAGCCCCAACGGAAGAACAAAGGATGAACCCAGATGAAAATGATTAATACAAATGAAAAAGATGAAAAGGATGAACACGAATGAAAAAGATGAAAAGGATGAAAAAGATGAAATAGATGAAACAGATGAACACGAATGAAAAATCGCCAACGCATCAAAAAACAACGGAAGAACAAAGGATGAACACGAATGAAACAAATGAAAAGGATGAAGAAGAAGAAGAACCCAGATGAAAAATACGGACGAAGAAGAAGTAAAAGGAAGATGAAGAAGAGGATGAAGAAGAATAGGAAGAAAAGGGAAGATGAAGAAGAAGATCAAATCGGATGAGGATGAAAAGGGAAGTGGTCGATTTTGATTTTAGGGTTCACGAATTGCTTATGTTGAATTGGAGTTGCTGTTGATTTTGATTTTGGGGTCACGATTTTGAACTTAATTTTGGCTATTTTTTTAAATATGGAATAATTTAATAATAGTTTTAAAAAATATAAATTGTATTTTTTAATTTGAAATAATATTATAATGACTTTAATCCACATAGACGTCTGCCACATCACCATTTTTTTGACACGTCATTAAAAAATGACAATTCATCATGATTTGAACTCAAATTCTATTTGGGGACCAAAACTGGAGACAAACAAAATAGATTGACTATTTTCGCGATTCACCTAAAATAAAGGGACTAAGAGTGCACTTAAGCCTATTTAATTTGATTTTATCTTTTGAGATAAATTAACAATACATATATTACCTGATGTTATCTCAATATATCAAAAAAATTGATTTGTGTGATTGGTAATGTGGCAAAATATATATATCAAAATTAATGCGGCTGAATCAATGCGACAAAACAAACAAGATAATGCACATTCAATTTAACAATCACACGAATCAATTTTTTTGATATCAAATCAATTTGTAAATTAATGAGAAAATTAATCAATTTATCAAATCATATTTAATAAGAAAATTAGTTTTAGCAATTTTGTGATTAATCATTAATTTTACCATTAAATGAGAAAATTAATAAAAAAAAATTAATCAGTTGTACAATTTGGTAACAAATTGATTAAAATTAATTTAGTAAGTAGCAAATTATTATTATTATTATTATTATTATTATTATTATTATTATTATTTATTATTATTTTATTTTTTTAAATATTATAATTAGTTTTAATTTATTAAATAAACAATTGTCTAATTAGTATTTTTGATGTATTTTCTTTGAAATTTATTAAAAAAATTACTATTTTAAATTATAATCATATTTAATAATAATAATAATATTTATATTTATTGTTTACTAATGTATTATTTATTAATTTAATTATTTATTAATATATTAAATTAATACAATAATACATAAAATGACCTAAAAAAAATTATACCCTAGTAAGAGGTCGCCTCCTGGACCAGCGACTTACAACTAGGTCCATTTCAGAGTGGTTTTCAGCTGATCGCACTCTGGGCCAGCGATTTTCTGTTGAGCTAAAAAAGTAGGGCAACCTAGTATATAAAACTGAGAGTGGAGCATTTTAATATTAAAAAAAAAAGGTATTCCGAAAAAAAAAATCTTTCATTTTAATTAAAGAAAAATTAATTAAAATAAATTAATAAAAAATTATTTAGATAAGAAAAAGATTTAGTTAAGTGAGAAATATAAACAAAGTCATTAAAAATAAAATCTTAATCCCATTAATACCGCTTCTCCACAGACAATATATATTTCCTTTAACATTAAAAGATCAGTGATTATTGTTGTATAAAAAACTGCCAGTAATCTTATCTCTTCCATTTTCATGAACGCGAGTTAATTCAATAACACGCAAATACATGTGTCAGCAAAGGAGATCCCATAAATAACTAGTTCTCATATTTTTAATAGAAAACATTAACTTTGCTTTTCTCTAAAAGGCATTGATGATTATTGAGCATTGACTAATAGATCAGTGATTTACAGCAACAAAAAAAGAAGCCAGAGATCTAAGGTTACGTAGGGAGTAGAATCGACATACGGTGACAAAGATGCAAATCTCAACTCGAAGGAGAAATCGATGAAAAAATAGTTCTAAAATTATTAAGATTTATGTGAAATTGCTTTTTAAAAAAAGACTGTAAATTTGTCAAGTGTTCCATTACACTATATATATTGCTTAGCGTTTTTTGTTACCAAACTAAATCTCACTGATATTATAATTAGTTTTAATTTATTAAATAAACAATTGTCTAATTAGTATTTTTGATGTATTTTCTTTGAAATTTATTAAAAAAATTACTATTTTAAATTATAATCATATTTAATAATAATAATAATATTTATATTTATTGTTTACTAATGTATTATTTATTAATTTAATTATTTATTAATATATTAAATTAATACAATAATACATAAAATGACCTAAAAAAAATTATACCCTAGTAAGAGGTCGCCTCCTGGACCAGCGACTTACAACTAGGTCCATTTCAGAGTGGTTTTCAGCTGATCGCACTCTGGGCCAGCGATTTTCTGTTGAGCTAAAAAAGTAGGGCAACCTAGTATATAAAACTGAGAGTGGAGCATTTTAATATTAAAAAAAAAAGGTATTCCGAAAAAAAAAATCTTTCATTTTAATTAAAGAAAAATTAATTAAAATAAATTAATAAAAAATTATTTAGATAAGAAAAAGATTTAGTTAAGTGAGAAATATAAACAAAGTCATTAAAAATAAAATCTTAATCCCATTAATACCGCTTCTCCACAGACAATATATATTTCCTTTAACATTAAAAGATCAGTGATTATTGTTGTATAAAAAACTGCCAGTAATCTTATCTCTTCCATTTTCATGAACGCGAGTTAATTCAATAACACGCAAATACATGTGTCAGCAAAGGAGATCCCATAAATAACTAGTTCTCATATTTTTAATAGAAAACATTAACTTTGCTTTTCTCTAAAAGGCATTGATGATTATTGAGCATTGACTAATAGATCAGTGATTTACAGCAACAAAAAAAGAAGCCAGAGATCTAAGGTTACGTAGGGAGTAGAATCGACATACGGTGACAAAGATGCAAATCTCAACTCGAAGGAGAAATCGATGAAAAAATAGTTCTAAAATTATTAAGATTTATGTGAAATTGCTTTTTAAAAAAAGACTGTAAATTTGTCAAGTGTTCCATTACACTATATATATTGCTTAGCGTTTTTTGTTACCAAACTAAATCTCACTGGAAAAGTAAACAGTCTAGATCAGCCAGGAAATAAAATGGAAACATTAACGAAGCAAGAAACTCAGACCCGTATTTGGCTGTGTGAAAAACATAATTCATTCATTACTAGAAAAAAGAAAATGAAAAAAAAAATAATTGTACAACTTCAACTAGGTCAAACACTCGAATCTCCAAAAAGGAGAAATATATACTCCCTTAAGTATATAATCCTTCAAATAAGGAAAAAAGGAAGTGAAAACAAAGTGCACCTAAAATCCAAACTAAGCCCAAAATTAGCCTCTGATGATGATACTTAATGGGACACGTTAAGTTTCAATCATTTCAATTGTCTCTCCTTGTCCTCCGACGTGGAGGATTGGATGTTTCCTCCTTATCTTTGTTATCTTCATTCTCTCCACTGTCTTTCTTGGAAGGTTCTTTGGGTTCTGTGGTGGTCTTCTTCTCCACCTTTGCCTGCAGAAGAAAAGACTTAGTTATGAGCATGAATGTAAATGAAAATAAAGTTTATTTATATGAATAGAGCATAAAAAAGAGTTTCACTACTTACAGCAGGTTTCTTCCCACCGAATATGATCCTGAAGAAAATTGACACGAAGACAATCACAATGGATACAAGAACACCAATGGTCACATTAGGTTGCTTCTCGGCCTTTTCAATGAGTTCCTGCATAGAAGCATAAAGTATATGTTATATTCCAGTAGGTAAAACATAATGGGTACCCAAAGAGGAATAAAAAGTATTGTTCATTAAGCTTTGGTACTTACAAGAATCTTATCTTTGTGGCCACTCAAGAAGGGAATGTCTGCGATCTTGTACAAAACATCAAACACCTTCTTCTGCAAGGTAAGAAATAATTAACATCATGCATAAGAAAAAAGATTAAGGCTAAAAATGCGAGAGAAAAATTATTTCATTACCTGGAAGCCTGCAATACCACCATCTGATTCGGTTGCAGCCTCTTCTTCAGCCTTTTGTTTTTCTTGCTCAATGGCAAACTTGGGTTTCCATGTAGTTTCCCGGTAGGACTCTGCAATCTTATCATCTTTGGCAATCAGAATATTATCAAATAGAATGCCGTCTTGCATGGTCCATATTTCAATGCCAATAGCAGCAATAGGCTCAAAGTCGGGTTTCTCAAGTTCAAAGTACTCTGGGTTTGGAATCTCCTGAGGCTTCCAGATACCCTTGTAATTGGGATTATCAATGTAGGGGGCACTCCATTTTCCCTTATAATCTGGGTTCCTCTTTGTTGGCCTCGTCCACTCACCACAACCAGGAGCTGCTTCACACTTTGGGTTCTCAATTTTGGGCGCTTCCCATTCACCATCCTCCTCATCATCCCAATCTTCGGGTTTTGATGCCTCTGGGTCATCAATTTCCTCTGGCTCATCATCCAACCATCCTTCGGGTTTCTCAGCTTCTTCATCTATAATTTCCTTGGGTGCTTCCTCATCCCAGTCATCTGGCTTTACAGCTTCTGGGTCAGGGATTTTGGCTCTCTCATCCCAGTCCTCGGGTTTCTTATCATCGGGATCTGGGATTGTCTTGGAAGGAATAAGGGAAGGCTCAAAATCCTCAGAAGATAACAAATTTGCCTTTTTCTTCTCCTCGCCGTCAATTAAAATTCTCACCTCATTATCATTACCTATAATTGCAGTGTACACATGAGATAGTTTGTCAGATGGGACAGAAGGGGGATACTTGATATGGTGTTCAACATGCTTCCCAGTCTTTGGATTCTTATGCCTGAAGATGAAGTGCACCTTGTTTGTTGCCCCACACCTATCTGGACCAAACATGATAGAATATGGAGATTCATTGTCAAATCCCTTGGGTTTCCAACCACTCTCCTGGGGTTGAAGATATTTAAGATATGCACCACCACATTCAAGGCCATTCTGAAGGCGAGTCTCAAACTGAAGAACAACTGTTCCATCCTTAAGACTGACAGACTCATCAAGTTCTTTAACTATAGCATATTTCCTTGCTGGTTCACTAACAAGAAGTCCGTGATCATCGTGCCCATCACTCTTTGAATGCTTCCAGACACCTGAAACCAAAAATAAAAATCAGAATATACATAAAAATTTGCAGGGTGAAATACATATATCAAGCATTAGATCGGAAACGGATTGGGTTTGCATAGTTTGCTAGGAGTAGGGTTTTAAACCTCCAAGCTTTGTTGTATTGGCTAAAACAAGCTAAAAATAGACTTCATTGCTTAGTCTTCAGAATCAGATATGAAACATGGACCCCGGAAATAAAATGAAAGTGGTTGGATGAAATAATATACTTTCATTCTTAAAAATACGTTAAATTTCATTAATAATAGATTTGACCACTAATTCACTATACTTTCATTCTTAAATTTTTGTGTATAATAATTGATGTACGATGATTCGTGATTCCACAGCACATCCCCAACAACCCTCAACATTACCACCACAATCATTCTTATATTTTTAGAAAATTTTCAAAAAGATTCCCTATAAGTTAAAAATTATGATTGGGTCCCAGTATTTTTGAAAAGAGATCAAAGGGGAACCCAAATCTAACCTGCGATATTATATACATGTATAACCACTTGGCAGTGTATGTAGTGTACACTAACACCAAATTTACATAACTTAGACGTATATAACATATTTATGCGTAAAATGCAAAATAGTTCACTAAAATAACAATTAATTTGTTTCTGAATTGTATAATATTCTGATTAACTTGATCTAACTAATGAGCACTACCAATTTAGAGGACGCATCAACAACGAATGGATAATCCGAATTAGTCATTACTTGAATCTAACTGCACCGATTCATACTAATTCTCATAAACATATACACCTTATAGCAGCAGAAACCGATATGTTTCACACCTTAACTTGCACTCATAAATCAGAAATCTAAAACACAATAGGTAATAACAAAACAATAATGAAACTACTTCCATTAGGAAAAAAACACAAAAAACCAATCCACACAGTAATAGAATAGAATCTACTAACCATTATACTCATCCTTTTCGGATACAATCCAACGACCTTCAAAATCCTCATCGAACGACTCGTAGAAGATCTAAAAAGAAAAATTCACGAATCAGAGATTCACCACAAAAAATGAGAGCAAAAACTTGATAAATAAGAATATGAATTACCGCGTCTTCTGCATCATCGGAAGCACGAACAAGATGAAAAGAAGAGGATGCAACGAAGAAAAGGAGCACCGCCAATAGCCCCATAGCCATAGGGATTTCCTTTCGGTCTACCATTGCTGTTACTCTTTCTCAAACTATCTCTGTTTTTTCCTCAATTGCCAAACCCTAACTCTGTAATAAAAATCTCCTCGTTTCTGAGATCTAAATAGATGATGATGATAACTCACTCGCTCTTGAAAAAGAGGAGAGTTAAGAATGTGATACATCACTTACGCTAGTTCCACCTGTTTCAACCAATGATATTACGTGCCACGTGACATTAGCCAATCATTTATCGCCACGTAGCAGTCTTGCATCATTTGCTTCTCCTAATACCATGCCAATATCAAATCCAACTGTCTTGTTCAATTCAATAAATCATTAATAATTTTGTTTGGAGAAAAAAAATAGACCGTCTATAAAATAATAAATTCATTTTTCAAATAAATAATAATATAATAATATCGCTGTCTAAATTTTGTCTTAAATTATTTACTCTTTTGTCGTAAAAGTAAAAGGTAGTATCGACTATCGAGATGTAGAGGGTTTGACTGGGCTTATTCAAAAGAGGATTTGATTGGGCTTTGTTTTAGAACCATGTGCCCCTGCAATGTAACTGCACCTTTACTACCTAACACCTCACTTTTTTCTACTCGCATCTTACTTTTTCCTACACCCCTCCTTCTCATTTTCTCTCCTAAACTACCCACCCATACCTGCTTTCGCTGGTTCTGCCGCCCCTTGCGCATCTCCACGCACTTGTGTGACACACGCTACCCCTATAACAATCTAGTAAAGGATAAAAAATAAGTGTCCAATCAATCTCTTGCTCACTCTTTACTCCTAATCAAAACTTGCATTGATTACTTTAATGATTAGCAACAACTATTACAAAAATACGGAGATTGCTACCGCGATCAACTTTAAATTAGTGATTAGAGTTTTTTGAAATATTAATGATAACCGAATATTTACTCGAAGAATAAGTTAACATGTAATGATGAAGAGAATAGAGAAATTTTTTCATGTAATTCAAAAACATAATTTTGTAAAAAATGTTAAGAGAAATCGTACGGTTGATATATTTTTAAATTTTTAAAATGTTATAACAATATTAATAAAAATTCTATTGTTTTATTTTATTTATTTCCTAGTTCCTTTTTTCTTAAAACTCTCCACTGTTAAACTCTCCGTCTCAATAATAATTTTTTAAAAAAAATTACTTGTGTAACACATAAAACTTACAGTAACTTTATTTATAAATATAATTTTTTTTATAAAATTTATTTTGACTATTTTTATAAAATTTTCTTTAAATTTTTAATTGTATTACTTGTTTATTTACTAAGATATCACAAGTTAATTTACATATTTTTCTATAATTATTAATAAATGCTATCAAAACATTAATTGTAAAAGTATAATATCAAATGTCAACAATTTAATAAGAACAATGTAATCAACTTTTTAATTATTATAATTTAAATAATATTAATAAATTGCATGCTTTTATATTTAGCCATCACATGTTCTATTTTATTAATAAATTGCATGCTTTTATATTTAGCCATCACATGTTCTATTTTATTAATAAATTGCATGCTTTTATTATTTATTTACTAAGATATCTCAAATTAATTTATATATTTTTCTATAATTATCAATAAATGCTATAATCAAAACATTAATTGTAAAAATATAATATCAAATGTCAACAAATTTAATAAGAACAATGTAATCAACTTTTTTAACTATCATAATTTAAATAATTTTAATAAATTGCATGTTTTTTATATTTAGCCATCTCATTATTTGTTAAAAATTAGTATAAACAAGATAATTTAAAAATTTCAGCTTCTTGACAAAAAACGTGGACGGCAGGATTCGAACCTGCGCGGGCAAAGCCCACATGATTTCTAGTCATGCCCGATAACCACTCCGGCACGTCCACTATTTGATGATAAATGTTCACATCTTAATATCCTTACCCTTTTGTAGATTTAATGTGGTAATATTTTTAACTAATAAAATTTTAACTTATATCACTGGATCTCGTAATAATCGATTTATTTGTAAAATAGTTCTTTCAAAATAAATTAATTTTTCAATTTTTAATATATTTATTTTAATTATATGATTTAATTAATATTACTTGTATTATTTTAAATGTAATAATTTTTACTGTATATTTATAATATTGATAATGTATTAATATTTAATAAACATAGTATTTTTTTTTCTATTCTATTCATAGATGATGGAGTTATTTAGTTTGAATTTAATTTTGATGCAGTAACTTTTTAAGGTAAAATTTGAACTTAATATTAATTTGGTTTAAACTTAACAAGAAACCCACATATATCTAGGAAATGTGTTATTTCAATCGGTCATGATTCTCTCATATATGATATTGTGATCTAGTGTGGTGCAGTATGTTTTTTAATTAGAATTTAACATCCATAAAAAAAGATAAAAACAATTATTCTGTTGCACTGTAACAATGTGGAGGACGATCGATTCCTCAATCGACACATACTCATTGCCAAAAGCTTATTAAAAAATATTGTAAATAAAGAAAATAGAAGTCAACCAAAAAGAAATTAAGAAGAACGGGAACAAGATAGGAGGAGACGATGATATGGTTGTGGTTGTGTTTCGAGTTCATACAATCAGAACCTTGTAGTCAATTGGATTGGGATCGAACCATTAAAAAAATACCAGATTCAATTTAAATTTTATAATTAAATTATTGAATTTAAATATGGATCGAATCAAGTTCCATAGCTATATACCCTTTAATGTTTTAAGAGTCCTTCCAACATCCCACTAATCGTCGAGAGCACCAAACAATTATAGAAAATGCTACAAGTGCTTATCTACCTCCTTGTTCTGTCTTTACACTTGTCGTTCTTTGTTGCTATAACCTATTTGACATCCTTTACATTATTATATAATTTATTGACATCTTTTTAATCTATAAAAAGTACATCTACACTTTTCCTCTATTATTCCTTTATCCGTTTGCACATGTAGTGAAGCTCCCTACCTCTTATAGAATATTGTTCTGTATTTAATTAATTCAGTGTAAGGCTATGTTTCAATATTTTAAAATCATTATAGTGGAATAGAGTGGAGGAAAATAAAATACAAGGTTCACTTTATTATTTGGATATTTTATGATAGAATAAATATTTTTTCAAAAATTCATTCCATTCCTCACAAATTAGAGGAAAACAAAATGAGAATAAGTTATGGAATATAATGAATACATTCATTCCATTCTCTTTTTGATAATTTAAATAATAAAACATAACTTTACTCCCTTCAATTTTATCTCATACCACCAATACAAACGTAGCTTAAAATAAAAGAATAATATTATTTTTACAAGTTACGGGGATAATTATGTCCCTAACAATTTAATTACTAATTAGGAAGACGGGACCATTTAATTACTAATTGGTATCCGTGAAAAACTAAGGTCCCTATTTGGAAATGTTTTAAAATAGTTTATAAAAAGCACAATTCTCACTTTATAAATTAGTATGTGATGTGAGTTAAAAATATCTTATTACCATTATGATGGATTTTGATTTGAAGTTATTTAATTCATCCAAGAATCTTTGCTTTGGATAGGATTTATATATATACTTGAATGTTATTAGTAAGTTCACCTCTCTATTTCCTTTCGATTAACAAATTAGATCATATGGAGAAAGAAGAAAATAATGATGATGATGGTGGTGGTGATGATGATGATGATGATGATGTGAGCAAGTTGAGTTTTGGCAAAGTATGATACTCTCTTGTTCCATGATGTGAAAAGAGAAGGCAAGTCATAAAGGCAAAGGGAAGGTAACGCCTTTCTTCCAGGATCAGTTCATGTTGCACAAGTACTTCTGTTTTGTTAGTTTTGTTTTTTTTAAGTCATTTAAGTGCTTGTGTGGATTGCTATATACTGTATTGTGATCATTTGTGTTATGTTTATTTTTCCTTACATATGCTTCATGTAATTTGGAATCATTTATGTTTTGTTTCTTTTTCCACACATGCCTCATGCAATTTCGGATCATTTTATGTACTATTCTTCCACACATGTTTCATCTAATTTGGAATGTTTGACCGGAATTGCCATACGTTCTAAATTTCGGATGATTGTGCATGTGGGGAAGGTAATCTATTAATCTACAAATGATGAGGTGAAAATCTTAAGCTAAGGATATGTTTGTGAGAAGTAGCTGATAAGCTAAGTTAGTTTATTATATTTGGTTTCGTAAAGTTGTCGAACTAACTAATACTTATAAAATGACATAAAAACATCTTTATTATGTTTTTTCATAGAAGTTGTATTTTCACGTGTTATTTATTTTAAATAGTTATTAATGTTGATATTTTAATTTATTTGAATTTGTTAAACTCTTAACAATTATATCATGACACTATTTTATTTATAATACAGCATTTAGTTTAACAAAACTATGCAAAATGAGAATAAAAATTAGGTTTAATTACATTTTTAATCTATTTATTTTCACTAATTTACGAAATTGATCTCATATTTTAAAAGTTGATAGTTTCAATTCATCCATCAGATTTTTAAATTAAAAAAATTACAACTTGATATATTTTAATAATATTGCATACACGATTTTATGATATAGAATCATCTAAATATATTAATTAATTAAATTATAAAAGTGGACATTTTATAACATTAAAAATTAAATTTTTTTTAAAAATTATCATAATTTCGTTAATATTATATTATATAACATATTATTTAAAACATGTTAGATTATAATTTTTTAATTACAAAATAAAAATGACAGACTAAAACTTTCTAAATATTTTGTAGGATGATCGATTTTATGAATTTGTAAAAGGAAGATACTAAAACTATACTTAAGAAAGTTATTACTCTTAATATAAATTAAATGAGCGCATATGCAATTTTGCCATTAATTATAGTTTTTACGGCGGTTAGAAATGAAATCCGTACCAAATAAATAAATAAAATGACATTCGATCTTCATACCACCAGCAACCGGCAAAGCCAAAAAAAAAAAACAAAAAAAACAACGAATGCATTACGGATTTCGCACTGTCTTCCACCAACGAACTGTAAAAAGCAAAAGCTAATAAACAACTTTTTTTAAAAGACACTAAAGAAAGTAGATAAGATGATTCATTATTGCCACATACTTCACTTGTTTTATAGTATTTTTTTCAATATTCTCTGTTACCAAAAATGGGAATAATCTCTAGTCATCTGTATAAACTACGGCACATAATGTAATATAACTTTAAGCCCATGTTCCTATTGCCAAATTAAAGGGTGTGTTTTTAAAACATGAATGAAAATACCTTGTTTATTCTGCAGTAATAACCCAACTAGCTTGAAATTCTCTAACTTACTAGACATCAAGTCCAAGAGCACCTTGAGTTTTAAAGGATTTCAAGCAATATATGGATTCATCGAGAAGCTGGATCCAGCCGCGTAACAAAGATCCGCCGCCACTGTATTTTAGCATCTGATCTAAAAGAATGTTACAACTCTAATTCCTCAAAACATTTAGTTCAGATAAGCATGGGGAAATACATCCCATGTTTCTGACAACAAAATTGTGTTTCAAGAGTCACAAAAGGAATTAGTATTTACTATTTAACAATAATGCCTAAAGGACTAATAATACTATCATTATTTTTTATCGTCACCATCAACAATGCAAGACTTACTAAGGTATTTGCATTAGCTCAATTACATCAGCAAATATCTATAAATAGCTCTCAACTACGAGATATAGTCTCCTAAGCTCCAGAAACACTACTTAAAATCTAGATGTTCAAAGCAAATTGGAAGTAGCATCAGGCCACGGCTAAGCCAACACTTCAAGTAGCTAGATCCGCGTGTGAAAAGTAGGCGATATTATTATATAAACTCTAATCTAGATCTAGATTTTTCTTCATTCTTTCATAGACCATATAAGTAATGCTAGCAGCTGGCACAACTTTCAGTAGATTTGGAAGGAGTCCTTTGTACAAACCTCGAAAGCCTTCATGCTGAAAAGTTCTAAAAAATGCATCAAACATCCCCTTGTAAGCATCTGAGGCGTTGGAAGGTTGTGCCTGCAGCCTGAAAAGGATTAAAATGAAATAACGTGAGCAAAGAACAAGCCCTCAAATAACAATTAGAAAACCAGTTCTGAAAACACAAATGATAGTACCATCTCCCACTCCAATTGTTTCAATCGGGTAAGGACAGTAGCGAAACAACAGTTAATACCGACAATGTTATACCTAGTACGAATAACCTGCAGTGGATAGACACAAGTAGCTCCAAGGGTTCCAGAAATTGTTCCACATCCAAGTTGTATTAGAGGACCAGGTTCTATGAAAGAGGGAAAAAATAATAAGAAATGGTTTCACTCAGGCGAAAATATTAAGTGTATTGGTATAGCAGTTAAAGTAACTACATACCATTATCATGAATAATATATCTCTTGGACATATCTTTCAAGGTATCATAAACCGCGAGATCAATACCAGCATAAGGAATCATGCCAATCACAGATGGAAGAAGCCCCCGGTAAAAAGCTCGTGGACCCTCTTGAATCCAAATATTCTTTGTGAGTGTTCCAATTTTAGGAGCCTTTCCACCTTCAGAGGCACAAGTTTGTAACCTAGTTTTGATAAGATCCAATGGATAGATTGCAGTCTGTGCAATTCCACCGGCCACGCCGCCTGCAACAAGCCGCCCGGCAGCACCGATATCAGACTTGTTGCCTTCCACATCTCCAATTACATTTTTCAGCATTTCAAAAGCATAAAACTTGATAGCACTTTCTGGTGATACTTTCACAATATTCAATCCATTACCTCGGAAAAACCCTTTTAAACTATCTTGCTTCCATATCTTTGCTACTGCTGACATAGCAGAAGAATGTGTAGTCTGAACTTGCAAGACAACCTTCAGACGATCAAGAGGAGCAGTGGCAGTACGCGAAGTAGCTCCTGCTATTCCACCAGCGATAAAATACTTGCTCCGGTAAGCGTGCTTGCTAATGTCTTCGGGAATGACAGCTTGCTCTCCAATGTCTACATGGTACACCCTCTCCCAATGGTGATATATATTTTCAATCGTTGCTTCGTGAGGGTAAAGTAGAAGAAAATCTCTCCATTCTTCAAAAGTGATAGTTCCATTATTATCCTTGTCCACATGCTCCACGAAGCGAGCAAGCTCCTCGTCATTCATTTCAATTCCTGCAGCATTGAAACTGCACAGGCTTATGATGAATACTATTACTTAAAAAAAGATAAAACTTTCACAACAAGGCAAAAAGGAATACCATCTTCAAAATCTACTATGTGCAGTGGCCAGAGCAGATTATTGTTCATAAGAGACCAAGCAAGCAGAGATGTAACAAACACAATATAGAATGAAAATGCTTGTATAAAAAAACACACAATATAGAATTTACCATCATAGATTGAACAGCTCTTCCTAAAACCCAAGCATAATGCTGATCTAATAAATGAATTCCCAAAAAAAAGAATTATACAGAAAACGCAACTGTACATCAGCAAAAGGAAAGCATATCACGAAGATTTCACCGAAACTGTGAATGAATATAAATATCTGCAGCTGGTGCACCGAAACTGTGAATGAATATAAACATCTGCAGCTGGTCAATATTCCACTCAACATTCTACGCAGATAATTGTTACAACTGGCTACAAGTTTACTATCAAAAAAGCAAAGCAAATCTCCTCAAAATCATAGAATCCACAAACCAATTTCCACTTATCCTAACCTACTAAAGTCTAAAAACCAATGTGATGTGTTTGATTAACTTATTTTATGTCACAAAAAGCTTTTAATTAAAAAATGTTCTTCCTAATCAATGAATTACAGACAATGATCAAAAGGTATTAAATACATTTTATCAATCCTTTTAGTAACTTAAAAAAAAAAAAAAAGGAAATCATATACACCTCTAGTGAGGTATGTGTGATTAGCACTACCCCTTCTATTTATAAAACAAACACTAACCACCATCTTTATTTCTTGAGAAAGTTGTACTAACCTCCTTTCAATTCTGACTAAAGCCACACATAACTGGTTGTGGTGTCTTGGCAGCGTAATTTTTTTACACCCAAAGTGTATGAAAATTAAACTTTTTTCTATTAAATATATTCTACTTTTATTTTCTAAACAGTTCCCAAGACTGGTTTGTACTATGACAGGCATAATAATTTTCTTCTGGTAAAATTCTCCTAATAAAAAACTCAACGTACTTAAAGAAGTAACTATTTCTGGAACTAATACTTCCTAAACACCAGTAACTAACTAACAAAAATAGTGACAGGTAGCCAAAAGTAATTAAACAACTTCTCATTTAAGCATGTTCTAGATTATATTCAGATTCTGTTTTTTTTTTCTTTTTCAAAAGCTGTAACAATAAGATAAAAACTCTGAAAAGTGAAATTTTTTAATTAAGAAAGTGATTTTGCAACAAACGGACTCTAATCCTTCCTAAACATTAGTAACTAACTACCTACCAAAAATAGTAACAAGTAACCAAAAGTGATTAAAACGCAAATAAAAGCAAAATTAAAAAAATTGGGAAAGAAAGAGAATATACCAGCCCTATCAAGTGCATCCCAAAGCTCTTCAGGGAGAATACTACCATTATGTTCAACATCAATGGCTTGAAAGATGCAATAAAGCTCCAATTCCTTATCATCCATATATCTACGAAACTCGTTATAATCAACCCTACCATCACTATTGGAATCACAAACCTTGAAAAGTTCCCTCGCGTACTTGTACTCCGCTGGAATTTGCAATGCCGATAACCCTGTTTCTATCTGACCATAATCCAAGTACCCATTACTCCCTGCATCGAAGAAATTGAACAAACTTCGAATACGAATTTCCCTTTCTTCTTTCGTTTCCCCTAAAGCAACAAGCACGTGATCCATCGAAACATTCCTGGGGTTCTTCTTTTTGACACTCATCTTGTTAATTCGATCTTTGATGGTTTCGATGAATTATGAGATACCCCTTTGGAGCATTTGGATTTAAAGTTCGAAAAGTTTCTACCTTTGGTTTCAGATCTGAAGTTTTACGTTGTGGGGTCAAATGGGTCAAAATTTCGATGTTCTTCTTCTATCTTCTATGAGAAATAAATGGTTAAGAGAGTAATGTTGGAGTGAGAGAGTGAAATTCAAAGAGGAATTGGATGATCGAGACGCAGGTGAAGGATGCTGAAACTGTAAATTACATAACTGGTAATTGCGACGGTTTCAACATTTTGCTTCTATTTCATTTTCAGTATAACAATAACAATGACTTTTGTTGATGTATCTTTTGCAACTTTGGTGGTGAAAAGATGGTCGAGGAAAGGATTGGGAAATACGATTATTTGAGGATATTTTTGTGCTGTCGTGTTAAAAATAAAAAAAGGATGATAATACAACTGATTAATGAGTGAGTGAAAAAGAAGAATTTTATTGGATATTCCCTTACCTTACAACAATAATGCTTTACTTTTCATTTAGATTCCTCTTCTTCCCACTTAATTTATTTCATGCAGTAATAACATTTTTTTTGGATGAGTTAAGATATTTATGTAATGTAAACGAGTTTGAGGATTATTTGTTATTGCTTTTTTTAAGATAATTTCTAAAATATTTTTTATTATAATTTTTTTAAAAATAAAATATAAAGTTTCAATGAGAAATTAGTTAAAATAATTTTAATAAAAAAAAAAAGGATTGTGTTGTTTTTCACTTTTTTATTTGTGAAAAAATATCAAACATGATTTTTCGATGTTAGCTGTTGAATATAATTTTTTCTTTGCCTAATCATCACAAAGATAACAGTAAAATATCAAAACATTTTTTGTTTTTTTAAAATGAATAATACAGTTAATAAAATTAGTTTATAAGAAAATAATACTCATATTATATTTCATTTTTTTAATAAATAATAATTTTGTTACATTATAATTATTACTAACGGGATTAACTTTATATGTTTTTATCTAATATTATTTTATTTATTTTATAATTGTATTGAAAATGTATTACACAATATTATATATCACTGCAATGAAGTTTGAAAATTAAAATAAAATGTTAATCTCTTTCATTACTTTTGATGATTGTAAATGAGAGGATAAGGAGGAGGGTTGGCATAACTTTGAATATTTGAAGAAAATTATAATGATACTTTTATGTCCTCCAGATGTTACCATTGCTTTATATATTTTTATTAACACTTATAATAATGTTTGCTAAGTGTTAACGGGATCCTTCGAAATATACAAGAAATCATTTTTAATCATATAAAATCCTATATAATATAAATCCATACTATAAAATATTGAATATAAAAGTCTTTTAGAAAATATTATAAGACATTATATTTTAAATTCTACAAGGTATTTTTCTATAATCCTAATCCAACAAATTCCCTTTAATCTATTTTTAATACTTACAAATATATTTGTTGATTTTGTTTTGTCTTTGTTTTGTTTAAGTTCCTATGAAGTTTGTTAAGTTTGAATTGATAATATAATTTATGAAATATTTAATTTATATCACATGAAAATAGTTTTATTAATGAATTAAGACACATTGAAGAAATTTAATGTAAAAAAAAACAATTTTATACAACCATTAAAAAAAATTAATTATATACATATGAATTAATTACATAGACTAACTATAAACATGCACAAATTTTACACAAAGTAAACACAATAACATTGACATAGCAAACAACAATCAATTTAGAAAGATTAAAATCAAACAAAATTATTTATAAAGAATTCACCCGAAGATTTATTTATCAAAAATTGAAATAAAAAATATATATTTATAGAAACTAAAAATATATTTATACTTTTTTATTTATATATTAATCCCGACTTATTCAATATTCTTTTAAAATTTATTTGGTTACTTCTTAAAAGAAAAAAAAATTATTCGCTTCATGTATGGGGGAAACATATCAACTAATTTCGCTTTGTGCATACCAATTAATTTGTTATATTTAGTAATTTAAATTGATATGTATATCTCCAGTTATTAAATATATAAATTATTTTTTTTTATAAAAGAGTATATAAATTATTTTCAATAGTTTTTACCCTTAATTCTATAGAAAAAAAGTATTAGAAATTATTTTAGGTTGTAATTGTGTATTTATTCTAAATTATGTTCCAAGTTGAAGATTACTAAAAGAGAACTCTTCACATAAAAAAAAAAAATTCTTAAAAAATGGTATAATTTATCAAAATTAAATTGTAATTCTTGTTTAAACAATGAAATTGTAATTAATTACTTTTGTTTTATTTTCAATTTTAGGCTCTTTTGGCCCACTTGTATAGTACTAATTCACACACTAAAGCATAATTTCCATGAATTGATACAAACACAACAACAAATTTATTATTCATTTTTAGCTTAATTGTAGTTTTAGTCACTTATTTTTACTGATTCGCGAAATTGATCTCCTTATTTTAGAAGTCGAAAATGTAGGTAATTCCTCTAGTGATGTAAAACTTAACGTTCAACTTCTAAAAAAGAATTATATTTGTAATTTAATTAGTAATACATCTAACTGATTCTCTAACATTGAATTCACATCAAATCGTCGTTTTTTAGTTTAAAAATTTGAAAAATTGACCAAAAATCTCGACTTATAAAATAAAAAAAAACCAATTTCATAAATTAATAAAAATAGAAAAACCAAAATTATAATTTAATATATTTTTTTATGGATTTAATCCGTTAGTGTAAAAACTATTGCTATAGATATAACTTCACAAACATTTATAGCAATAGTTTTTTATATAATGTCATCCATTTATACAAAGTTATATCTATAAATGGTTGTGTTGTGGTAATAGTTTAAAACAATTTACACATCGAGTGTATAACAATTAAGTTCTTTTTATATACTACAATTTGTTTATTGTTATTTTTTACAAATACTTTATTTTTATGTTACAATTACTCTGTCCCAAATATGCGGAACAAAATTTAGTTGTGGTTACCTTAACTCTAGTTCCATACATTGACCAGAGGCCAACAACATAGGTGCTTTTGAACCAATAACGTGGCATTCTATTACAACAATTTTCTCCTTTGCATGCGGATAACATATGTGATACAATACAACATAATTCTCTTTCATGTTCAACGTTGCACTATCCCATACTCCAAACAATGCTACTTTCAATTTAGCTTCATTGCTGTTATATCCACAACTATACAAACATGGGTCACAAAGAAAAGTCACGAAAAGACAAGAGATTGCAAGAGATTTCCCTTTTGAGAACAATTCCTTATTCTGATCACCAGAGGTTCATTTGATCTTCTACCTACATACTTATATTAATTCTTTTATTGTACAATAAAATTAGTTTCTAATAATAGACCCAAAAAATATTTTTTTAATATAGTTTTCATTCGTTACAATTTTTTTAATTCATACACATTTTTAATGTAACCAACGTATCACTTTAATTAAAGTTATTTTTAAAATCATATATGTGATTGAATAATTGTGATTTTTGGATATTGTGTTAATATTTTGTGCATTTGGTTTTTTGATTATTTATATATATATAAAGGTGGTGGTCGAAGGAAACTATTGCTGTGGTTACCGGTGGAAACAGAGGAATTGGGTTTGAGATTTCAAGACAACTTGCGGATCATGGAGTTACTGTTGTATTGACATCAAGAGATGCTAGTGTTGGTGTTGAATCAATTAAGGTGTTGCAAGAAGGTGGTTTGGATGTGGATTGTCATCAACTAGATATATTAGATTCTTCATCAATTAATGAATTTGCTGAGTGGTTGAAGGAAAAATACGGTGGCCTAGATATTCTGGTTAGTTTTGTAGTGTATGCAAGTTGATATAATTATTAGTTGATTCTAATTAAGAAATAATATGTTATATGAAGGTAAATAATGCTGGTGTTAATTCCAATACGGGGTCTGATATCTCAGTTGAAAATGCTCGTAAGGTTATGGAAACAAATTATTATGGAACCAAGAGAATGATTGAAGCTATGATGCCATTGATGAAACCATCTGCTGCTGGTGCTCGTATTGTAAATGTGAGTTCACGTTTGGGTCGATTAAACGGCAAACGAAATGTGAGTAAACAATTTATGTTATTTTCATAAATGCTTTGAGATTAGAATGGTTTTATTTATGTTACATCTTAGAAAGTATTTAACTAGAATTAGATGAATGTGTTACAGAGAATAGAAAATGAGGATATGAGGGAGAAACTAAGTGATGTGGAATCTCTTTCAGAGGAATTAATTGATGAAACAATATCAACATTTCTACAACAAGTAGAAGATGGAAGTTGGAAATCAGGAGGATGGCCTCAAACATATACTGATTACTCTGTATCAAAACTTGCAGTTAATACATATACAAGGTATATGGCAAGGAAGCTTTCTGATAAGCCAGATGGTCAAAAGATTTATATTAATTGTTATTGTCCTGGTTGGGTCAAAACTGCACTAACAGGTTATGCAGGAAGTGTTACAGTTGAACAAGGTGCTGATACTGGTGTTTGGATTGCCCTTGTTCCTGATCAAGCTATTACAGGGAAGTTTTTTGCAGAAAGAAAAGAGATTAACTTTTAATTTTTAATTAAGCACACTATGTATGGTTTTGTATAATTAAACTAATTGCAGAGGAAAACAAACTTATATAACTTTAGTTCCTTCTGGTTTATATATATGGTTCAGATATATTATGACAAATGGTCATATCATGTTATATAACTCAATATTCTTTTTGTTGTGAGTTAATTATTGGAGCTTCACTATAACTCAAGAAAGGAAAAAATTTATAGTTAGTTATTAAAAAAGAAATTAAACTTGTGTGTGCAATATTATCTGACAATGTTGCCTAAATCCTTGCTATCTTGCTTTACATGGCATCCCAAATTCTCTTTACAATAATTTGCACTTTTTTTAGGGATTTTGCCATAATGTTTTGTCGGGTTGGCCAACCAATTACACTGGCCAATTAACATTGACTATGAATTTACTTGTTCATTATCTTTTTAAAAATATTAATTAGGGGAAGATCCACATAAAAGGTGGATTTTGAGAAAGTTCAGAGAAAACTCATGGAGATGGGAGATGGATTGAAAAGGGGAATAGACCATAATGTAAGTTTTGGTTAAAGAATTTAGTATTTTTCGAAGAAACACATTAGTCAAAATTGTATTCGAAGCTGTTGATGTGTACACGTAAATTCACCAATAGAGTTTCTTAACTAATCTAATTGACACTATTTAATTCATGTAAGTTTATGTTTATTTTAAATCAACTCATTTTAATCCAATAATTTTTAAGTAAATTTAGGAAAATCCAACGACTCAATTCGTTGATATAACATATATATTTTTATTATTATTTTATTATTGACACATAGTTAAAATTTAATTATTGGATTGAGAATTTATTGTAAATTAATTATGTTGTTGTATTTGTATATGTATTTTAAATATTTTATGATATATTGTGATATCATTTTAATATTTTTTAAATATTCAAATATAATTAAATCTATTTATAATCAAATTGATTTGATTTAAATTTAAAATAAAAATTATATCCAAATAAAATTGATTGACCATAAACATCCGATCCATCTTGTATACAACCGTAACTGTATCTATGATAACTTCTTATATTGTTAAGTCTATCACGTGCAAATTAAAACATGATTCTCAAAAGTTTGAGCTTTTTGTGTTAGCTTACATTCTTGGACCGAGATGTCACATGAGTTTATACATATTTATATTGATATGCGCTGATGCGAGATTTACGTAATAAGATAATACGTTTATTTAACATATTACCGTCTAATTTGTGGATGCATTTGTTAATGTTAAAAATTAAAGAATTATATCCTATATTTATAATTGTGAGATTTATAAAATTCACTTATTTGGTTAAAATGATTTATGACTCCTGACATCAAATTAGTAGTTTCATTTCCAAACTAATCTTAATCGTATAAGGCTAATTTTTTTAGGGGAGCTTAATCATCCGATTATTACATGAATCTTTTGTCATTACTTCTTTTGTTTCATATTAAGTGACATTTAAGTTATGTACACTTCTTTTAAAAAAACGTTATTTTGTGTTTTTATTTGTAAGATAAAATGAATATCACCGAAATATTTTTATTAATATAATAATAAATTAAATAATTTGGTGTATTAATTATGTCTCAATTAATAAATATTGATGTTGTTAGATTGTACGTCTTATTTTGATTCAAAATCAAAATCTCACAGTTGTATAATTTAATCATAATATAATTTATCATCTCTTAAAAGATTTAAAAAAATTAAATGTGTTTAAAACCAAAAAATTATAATTAAGTGTGTTGAGAATATCTTATATAAAAAAATTGATGTCACTTTTTAAGTAAATATTTTTCTTCAAAAGAATATTTAACTTACTCAATTATGTTTATTATAAGGTAAATTAAAACATGTACTTAAATTAAAACATTTCCCATTGAGAACATGATTGACTTTATAATAGTTTATGTCAATCTTAAGTAATATTTTTTCTTCAAAAACATAGTTAATATACTATTTTTATTATAAAGAACAAAAACTTAAAATTTGATTGTCTTTATATTTTGTAGGCATATAATTATTTATACGACCCTTTAACTTAATTTCAGATAACAATTTAGTTTTTTATCTTTTATTTTTCTCGATTTGATATTTTATTTAATTTTAAGTAAATAATTTGATCTTTTATATTTTAAAATTAATAATATTATCATTTTTTACATAAATTCATAAAAAAAATCAAAAAAAACTCGTAAAATTAATTACCATCTTCAATATAATGCAAATTTCATCAAATTTATAACTCAAATTTTCAAATAAACTCATATTTTTATTCTTTATACTTTCAAAGTTTTGTAATAAAATTAAATAGAAGATCAAATCAAGAAAAATAAATAAATAAATGACTCAAATATTATTTGAAATTATGTTAAGAGACAGTACGAGCAATTAAACCTATTTTATATATAAAAATTAATGTCAATTTGTCTCTTCAATAAATATGGTCAACCTACTCAACTATTTTTATTATAAAAATTAAAATAAATACCTATAAGTTGATTACTTTTATTTCTTATATATAATAATAGTTAATATATTTTATCTCCCGAAACATGATCAACTTAATCAATTATTTTTATTATAAAATTAATCTTTTCAATTTAATTTATTCATTTAAAATTAAATTAAAAGTATACGGTTGTTGTTTCAACAAAATTATATTATTAAAACATTATTATAAAAACATCAATATATTTTTCATTCAATTATTGTTTAAAAAATAATTATTTTGGATAATGCTTTGAATTTACTGAATTCTTTGGCGAATAATTAATTATTTAGATGATTGTTACGGTTATTCAATATCAATGCTTATTTATTTTAGGCTAAATTACATTTGTGGTCCCTTAACTTAATTTCAGTTTTAGTCCCTTGTCTTTTTTTTCTTCCCGATTTAGTCCTTTATTCCTAATAATATCAAATAAAGTATGAAAATATGAGTTTATTTGAAGATTTGCGTTACGGATTTGATGAAATTTGTATTATATTGAAGAATATAATTAATTTTATGCGTTTTGATTGAATTTTTTTTTGAATTTTTGTTTAAAAAAGGATAACGTTGTTGAAATTTTAAAACATAAAATATCAAATTGTCATTTAAAATTAAAATAAAGGACTAAGTCGGGAAAAAAAAAAAGATAAATGACTAAAACGTTACGTGAAATTAAGTTAAGGGGCCACAAATGTAATTTAGCCTTTATTTTATTATTCTTATAATGGTAAATGTTATTATTATTATTATTATTATTATTATTATTATTATTATCTCAAAATATAAATATAAAATCAAAATCACTTTTTTAAAACTCTAAAATACACAAATCTATTATCTTATTTTATTTTGAATGACTAATTTAGATTCTCGGTATAATTTTTATAAGTTCATTATATATAATATTTTTATCGTGTTAGTATTTTGATGTTTAAATTTTTTTTAATTAAATCAACAAAGAAATTAAAACTGCAATTAGATCAATTAATTATCTCTACATGAAATTTAAAAAATTTCATCGAGTAATTCGACAAGTTTTAAAGAAAAATATTGTTTAATATTAAAACAAACTTTCTAAAAAAAAAACCAAGTTTACTAATATTAATAAATTTTATTAAATACAAAAAATAAATTTAGTAAAAAGATATAAAATTTTATTAAATACAATTAGTCTTCTTAATACCATAAAAATATAAGTGCATGCATTGTTTCTTTTTTTCTTTTTAACAAGTAAATGCATGCATTCTCAAAAATGATGTTTATGGTAGGAATTTGTTTTGTGAAAATAAAATAATTATTTATATAAAAATAGTAATTAAAAAAACAAAATTTACCTTAATCGAATAATATTTTATAATAAAATAATTAAATGTAGTCAAAGTAGTTATTAAAAAAATATTGGTTTTTTTTGTGTGTATTTTTTTAATAATTATTTTGGAGAGGAGGAGTAGTTGTTGTTGAGACTGAACGAGTATATAAGTTGTGCCCGGTAATCACAATTTCACAGAGCAGAATTGCTCAATAAACAAGCTTCACCCTTTCCATTTCTCAAACAATCGTTTTGAATTCTTCATTCTTCATTCAGAGAGAACAACTATCTACCCAAATCAATCAAATTGAAATTTTCTAATGGCGAGTCTGAGTTAAGGTGTGATCAATCTCCTTAGACCGATCAACTCTAACAAAGGCACCATCGCTTCTTCCACAAAACCCCAATTTCAGGTTTCTTTATTCATTTTTTCTTTCGTTCTTTTTCCTGCAGCGATGATTATTGTTGTTTTTGCACCCTTCACCTCCCACACTCAATTCCCCGAAATTGATTTATCTAACTAAGAAAGCAAAAGGCGCTTCTTCAACAGTTTATTTATTTATTTTTCATTTTGATTAGGTTTAACTTCTTTTTTTATTTGTTTTATTTTTAAATACTCATCAGGTTATTATATAGAAGCAAACAATGAGCGTATCTGGAACTCGATTTGGTTCTTGGCAAATGGGTAGAGGATAACATCCACTCACTTGATCAAAATCGAATTGAAGCCGTCATTCATGTCTTCGACTTGGTAATAATTTATCTATCTTCATCTCTGTATTATACAATTTGTACATTACTTGGATTCTTTGTATGTTCTAATATACTAACCCATATGCTATCAATATTCAATATTCCCTCCACTCCTTTTTATAAGAGTCCCTCAATATCATAACATCGTAGCTCACCTTGTATACTTGTTTCTTTTCATAATTTCTTTCACTCCCCCAAACATCGTAAATATTTTCTCCTAAAATCCTCCCGTTTGTGTGTCTTCACCATCAAGAAACTTAACCAATATATAAATTTGTTTTGTTGTCTTATTTGCACTTTCAATTTCCTTTCAAAGATTTACAAAACCAATTGTTTCAGTAATTAAAGCCCATATTATTGTCTGTTTTCATCTACTTGGTTAATCAATATTTTTTTTTTTAAATATTCAACAAAATATTAATTACAAGAACTACCAGATACACGAGAGGACGTCAAGTAAAATATAATGAGTGACAAAGCCTAATTTTGCAACTCATTACATTTTACATAGCATCTTTTTGTGTATCTGGAAGTTCTTGCAATTATGTTGCGTTGAATATTTCCTCCGTCTCATAATATAAATAAAAATTAGTCAAAGAAAGTTGATGTATTTAGTCCAAATTTTGAGCTATATACATAAAGTTTTTTTGACCAATTTTTGTTTGTATTTTGAGAACGAGGTAGTACTTGGAAAGAATGTGTCAATCAAGGGGTGAAATCACAAGAAAAATAGGGATTTTAATTGTTGAAACATTTGATTGTGATAATTTGTTAAAGGAAACTGAAAATGTAATTAAGAAAAAAATAAATTTATTTGTTGATTAAGTTTTCTGAAATTATAACCAATTCTTCGTAAGTACTCGACAAAAGATTAATTACAAGAACTTCTCAATATAAGAGAAAACGCCCAAGTAAAATATAATGAGCAACAAAGACTAAATTTGCTACTCATTACATTTTACATTAGCATTTTTGTTGTGTATATGGAAGTTCTTGTAATTATGTTGCGTTGAATACTTCCTTTGTCTCAGAATATAAATAAAAATGACTCAAAAAAAGTTGATGTATTTGGTCCAAATTTTAAGCTAAATACATTAACTTTTTTGAAACAATGATAATTTGTTAAAGGAAACTGAAAATTTAATTAAGAAAAAAATAAATTTATTTGTTAAGTTTTTTGAAATTGTAACCAATTATGTGTAAGTACTCGACAAAACATTAATTACAAGAACTTCGAGAAGAAACCTAAGTAAAATATAATGAGGACAAAGACTAAATTTGCTACTCATTACATTTTACATTAGCATCTTCTTGTGTATCGAGAAGTTCTTGTAAGTATGTTGTGTTGAATACTTCCTCTGTCTAATGATATAAATAAAAATTAGTTAAAGAAAGTTGATGTATTTGGTCCAAATTTTGAATTAAATACATTAACTTTGTTGGACCAATTTTTGTTTGTATTTTGCAAACGAGTGAGTAGTTGGAAAGAATGTGTCAATCAACGAGGTGGAAACACAAGAAAAATAGGGATTTTAATTGTTGAAACATTTTATGGTGAATATTTTTTAAAGGAATCCGAAAATGTAATTAAGAAAAAAAAATTGTTGATTATGTTTTCTAAAATTGTAACCAATTCTAAGTACTCAACAAAATATTAATTATAAGAACTTCTCTATAGAGGAGAAGACGTCGTCCAAGTAAAATATAATGAGTGACAAATATTGAATTTGCTACTCATTACATTTTACATTAGCATCTTCTGGTGTATCCGGAAGTTCTTGTAATTATGTTGTGTTGAATATTTACTCTGTCCTAAAATATAAATAAAAATGAGTCAAAGAAAATTGATGTATTTAATTCAAATTTTGAGTTAAATACATTAATTTTCCTTAATCAATTTTTGTTTGTATTTTGGGACCAAATAAGTACTTGACAATGAAAATTATTTTAAGAACGCTTAAAATGTTATTAATATAAATACAATAACTTTATTTGTTGATTAAGTTTTCGGAAAATGTAATAAATTCTTTTTTAAGTGTTCAACAAAGCATTAATTATAAGAATTTCTCGGGTCCATCTAAAATATAATAATTGACAAAGACTAAGTTTGCCATTCATTACATTTTATATTAACATTTCTTTTACATTTGAAAGTTTTGTAATTATGTTGTGTTGAATACTTCCCTTGTCTCAAAATATAAATATAAATGAGTCTAAAAAAGTTGATATATTTAGTTTAAATTTTGAATTAAATACATTAATTTTCTTGGATCAAATTTTGTTTGTATTTTGTAGTCGGAGGAGTACTTGGAAAGAAGGGTGAAAACACAAGAAAAACATGGGTTTTAAATAATTGTTGAATCATTTTACATTGAGAATTTTTTAAATGAAGTTTAAAATGTAATTAATATAAAAAAATAAATTTATTTGTTGATTAAGGTTTTTGAAAATGTAACAAATTCTTTTTAAGTATTCAACAAAATATTAATTATAAGAATTTTACGATACACGAAAAGACGTCCAAGTAAAATATAACGAGTGATAAAGATTAAGTTTGCCACTCATTAGATCTTACATTAGCATCTTTTTTAATATGTGAAACTTCTTATAATTATGTTGCATTCAATACTTCCTTTGTCCCAAAATATAAATAAAAATAAGTTAAAAATAGTTGACGTATTTGATCCAAAATTTGAGTTAAATATATCGACTTTCTTTAAATAGTTTTTGCTTGTATTTAGGAACAGAAGAAGTACATGGAAAGAATGTGTTAATCAAAGAGTTGAAAACACAAGAAAATTTAGGCTTTATTTATTAAAACACATGACAGTGATAATTTTTTAAAGGAAGCTTAAAATGTAATTAATATAAATAAATAAATTTATTTGTTGATTAAGTTTGCACTTAGCGAAGACTAACAAATATAGGAATTTTTGTGAGAAAATGTATATGATGTTTGGGGAAGTGTAAGAAATTATGGAAAGAAAAAAAAAACTAATATGCAAATTGTTAGGAAAATATTTTAAGAGCATAAAGGACCAAAATGAACCATACTATTAATTGGCTTGGTTTCGCAATGACCCCACAATTTTACGATAATGGCATCCTGCAACACTAGCTCCAAGAGATATAGCTAGAAAGCCATTAGTCAGGATAAAGAAGTGGTCTCAACACTAATGCAAGCTGAAAAAGTATCTAAAATTGTAGAGGGACTTAAGCTATTATGCGATCTGTTTTCCATGCTTCACAAAAAAAAGATATATATATATATATATATATATGTAATGCATGCTACTCAATTGGATGTGCTAACCATGGATGCTCCTCTGTTGAGCAATAAGTAGCTCTTCTGTTGAAAGTGTTTGGAGTACTTATTCTTTTATTCTTATATTCGTAATTTAAAGAGGACTATGCTTCATTGTGTAAGAGTAGACAAGTTTATCCAATGTCGATTTTCTAATAGCTATAACCATGACCCGCTCAAAAATGGGATATGGAAGAATGTTCTACAATGTATGAGCTTGGTTAAAGAAAACGAAATCAGAGGATTATCAAATAATTGCAATGTGGAGAGCTCTTGTCAAGAGAGGAAAAAGACATCAAAATTGAGGTTTTATTTTTTTTGTTCGCAAATTATGTTAAAATTGAATTATGTTTAGACTCTTACTTTTGTCTTTAAATTCTTAGGTTAATTTTTATAGATGATATTATATGTTTTTTATAATGTACTTTATTGTATCTAACTAATTTATTTATTTTATTGATTACACACCAATTAGTTATTAAAATAATAATGATAAGTTATTAAGATATTAAATTTTTAATTTTTTACTATTTTTTTGTATTTGTTTATTATGAATTGTTTTAATTTAAGATTATAAACTATTAGTAGTGTGAATTATGACTTTGTAATTATAAATTATTTACATTTTTTTATTAATGTGTGAGATTGTGAATTTGTGAACTGTTTTAATTTGTGAATGAAAGTTGTAATCTTGAGACTGCTGAATGTGTTGTGTAATTAATTTGTGTATTTTTTTTTTTAAAGTGATAGGATGCTTAAACATAACAAAATTAATGCATTTTGAATTGTGTGAAGTTCTACAAACTTGTGTGACTTGTGAAAATTAAAACTCTAACTTTTCAAAAAAAAAAAAAATTAACAAAAATAAAATGTTTAAAGGACAAACGATTAGAGATTGAGAGAATATTCTTTAAAATTTATTAATCTATCTTTTTCAATTCTATTAATTAATTTATCTTTTTTGATGAATATTAATTAATTTATTAATTTATCTTTTTCAATTCTATTAATTAATTTATCTTTTTCAGTTCGAAATGTCATTTTCCTTTATCAGATTTGGGCCTCAACGTATATACATCTTTATTATTGGTGTACTTTTTAATGAAATTTCCTTGTTTATTGGAAAAATAATATATATGTTAGAAATAGAATGCTTGTAAAGTAATTAATTCATGATCTAATTATAAATTATTTAAAATATAAGATTTGAATATAAATTACAAATTATTTAGAAGTCCTTAGAGACTCATTTGAAAATTAATTATTTAAAAGTTTATTTAAATGTTCAAGAACCCTGTGAAAATTGGTTGACATAATTATACATGCATCCCATAGTGTGAGATTGGTGGGTTTCTTTCATTATGTATATTTAACTATTATTATTCTAAATTCAAACTTCATCTATATATATTTTGAAATAAGTTGCAAGTTAGATAAAATCACAGTGACATCGTAATTTTGTTGAAATTTTAAAGTATAATTATTTTTTTAAATTGTATTGGTTCATCATGAATAATCATTTTAAATGTGAATTCCATCGATATGACATGAAGATGTTGTAATACATTACTATTAAATTTGCACATAAAAAGTATTAGTAACACACTTTCTGACATACATTAATTTTGATCGATTAAAATTAACATAAATCACCGAATCATTGAATTTCATATGAATTTAGTATAATTCAATTGTATATTAATCAATCAAATAAAATTTATTAAAATATCTATATTAAAAAAGTGTATTGCTGGTATTATTCATTGTTACATGTATCATATCTTACTCTACATTTCAATGAACATATGAAACCTCAATTCTATAAAAGGTGTATGCTTTTTTCATTGAAACAACGATGTTATTTGTGTGGACTCATTATATGTTGCATAATTTAATGGAGAAAACAAGTGTAATGGTTAGTTCCGGGAAGCACCTAAAAAATGGGAAAACATCTCCAAATCATAACTTAAATAATGGGACAAATAAAAACAAACAAAAGATAGAAGGGTATATGGATATATATAAGAATCAAAAGTGAATTTTTCCATCCAACAAATCATCTAATTTGCACATGATGTTGTCGGTTTGGATGTCAATAGTTTATTGTTTTTATTTGGTGTTTGATGTATATGCTCTTAGTGTAGTAACATTCATGCTATGTTCCAATCTCATTCACTTAAGAGCTAAAAGAATTGAATACTTCTAATTTTGATAAAGGAAAAATGAAAGGTTAATATAAATCAATTTTACATTGACACATAATAAAAATTATTGATTTTATTATATATCATATAATTGTAACTCTCATCATAAAATAATTATATACTCAATAATTTGTATTTGTTATTATTATTTTGTTCAAGAAATTGCTAAGAACTTGCAAGACTATTATTTGGGTCCTACAAGCTCTATACATTGGATCATATAGCTAATTTGCATATTGATATTACATTAATTCAAATTTGACCAAATAACTTGATCATTCCATTGCATGTTGAATGAACTTCTATTGGGTATGTTAGATCCATTTAATTATATAAGTAAGGGCCCGAATGAACAGTTGAGATGTCAACTCAATAATACCGTGACATTCAAAAATTATAAATATTAAAAAATTATGAATTTGAATTCTTTGCCATCAAGTGATTCAATATTAGAGATATCAATAATCGATCGATCTTGATTAAGCAATCTTAAAAAAATATATTATTATTATTATTATTATTATTATTATTATTATTATTATTATTATTATTATATGTTAAAATATCATATTTGAATTAAAATCATTTGATCTTTGTGAAATTAACATTGATATTCCAAACATGTGAATGTGACAATTTTCGACGATAAGAGATCCAATTCCTTATAAGTTACGGGTTTGATTGGAACCATGATTGGTTGTACTTACACAAAAACGGGTCAAACCATTATGGTTTTGGAATATTAAATTTCTTGGTACTTGATAAACATTTGCATCAAATTAATATCATCAACATTATCTTTGTGATTCATTCATTTAAAAGATGAGAATACATAAAATCACTACTCGTATCTTAGACCGTATAATTGTGGCCCAACAGTTCAATATAATGATGTTATCAATTTTGTCAAAGAAAATGAAGATGTTATTATTAAAATGTTTAAATGGTGGATGAGTTTGGTGGCAAGGATAACTATAATTGGTTCAAAAATATCAGAGTTCAAATCTAATTACAATAATTCTTGATCAAGTTTTATTTAAGGTTATTTATGTTATTTATATTTAAAAAGAATACTTATAAGAATTATCATAGTCTCATTTTTCTAAATTGCATTTGGTATCACCTTAAATATCAATCTATCAAATTAAATTAATCTAATTCTTCCTATTATTGATATTTTAAAATAATTCATGAAATTACAAAATTTTAATCAAATATATATCTCTTTTAATATTCATCGTACTATAATATGAAATTAAGTTGACGATGAATCTAAAACTTAAATAATATTTTTCATTTTTTAAAATCATTTTGAAATATTGATAATACTAGAGAATTAAAGACCAATTTAGATATTTAAAAAAAAACTATAATATATAATGTATAAAAAACTAGAGTGGGGTGGGAATAAAAAAGACATTAAAATTTGCAAGAGAACCTTCACGATATCTCTATCCGTGATCAATATTTGATCCACGTTGTTGCAGCAATAACCTACAGAATCATCTAAATTACATATCAATCTAAAATATATTTTTTTATATAAAATAATTAGGGTGAAGGAATAGTATTTCAATTTAAAGTAGAGAAAACTTTATGATTTATTGAGAACTTGAGAATATTGATTTACCGTAGTATTTGAGGTCTCCATAAAATTTGTAATGTGTTTTAAGCTTGACATTAAATACAAATGAAAAATCGATAGGGTTTTGCTTATGCTATCATTTCACTTTCAAATGGAAAACAACAAAATATTATTTCTATCATTATTTTAACGCAACTATTTATATTACTTAGTAAGGATAACAAACTTTTTTAACCATATAATTACTTAATATTCAAAAATATTGAGTCAGTTGTTTAAAGAGTAAAAGAGACATCAAAAGAAGTCTATTAAGTATTGTGCTATGCTTGTTTTTGGGAGAAGTCTATTAAGTATTGTGCTATGCTTGTTTTTGGGATTTGTTTTTTTGTAAAAGTTCCTTATTTTTTACAAAATACACTTTTTTCAATCAATCAAATAGTTGCTTTTATTCTTTATCTGCCACGTTCTTGTAGCCAAGTTATGTTGCCTTATGTTGCTTTATCTGCACATGTATTATCACACCTAGTGGGGTTTGTTTAAAGATAAATTCGCAATCAAATGATATGGTAAAACAAACAAATAAACATGAATGGATGCTTCGTATCTGGCCATCCCTTGGAATATTTACCTTTTAAAGGTGGCAAAATGGATGAATTATAACTTAGATTACTACATCTTAGAATTTATCGTACTCATAATTCGTTATAAGTGCACAATATTAATCAAAATTTCAAAAGTACATAGTTGATATAATTCATTTTAAAGCCTAAACGATTAATATAACCGTATGAATAACTATAGTTTATGTGACCTTGTTCAACTAGAATATGTCCCTTTGTAGGCAAGGAATTACTACCAAGGTCGCTTGAGTATTAAAGATGACATTTAATTTAAAACAAACTTAATATTCAACTTTATTTGAATAATAACTAAAGTTTTTTCATAACAGCACACCTCAAACCATTAAGCAATCTATTAGTAAGTTAATACAACCCAAACTATTAATAATAGAAGCAAACCATAAGTACAGTGCCAATAAAACAAAATAACAGTTCAATGCAACGAATGTTCCAAAAGCATGATTGAGGCACGGAGGATATACAGAGACTCAAATATTGGCTTTTATTATCCTTGAAAAAAAACATTCGAAGAAAAA
>NC_021164.2:70906046-70969612 GCF_000331145.2 Cicer arietinum
ATTTATATTTTAACATATATTTGAAATTTTAAACTTTTTGAAAAAATAACATAATAAATAGTTATATAAAATTTAAATCACTTAATTAATATTTAAAATATTTTATAATTTTCTTGAATTAAAAAAGAAAAATAGACTCTTTTCTACTCTCTTCCAAAACCCTCCACCAAAAGCAGAAAAAATGCAGGATACTTTAATTTTTTATCACTATAGAACTTACATGAATTTATATGAACTTTAGCTTCAAATTTTGCTGTTTAACTATTTTTATGTAAATAAATTTAGACATGCATCATTTTGTATTTATCTCACCTTTAAATAGTTTGTGAACTCACATACAAACATGCTAAAAGAAAATCAATTTATTGAAGAAGATGAACTCTAAGACCAAGCTCTAGGTTGCAATTATGGGAAATGTTTTTTACTTCTTGAAAAATAAAGTACTAAAGGTAATGTTAAAAAGTGGAATTTTTAATATAAATATATTATATTATAAAATAAAGGAGGTAGTTGATTTGAATATCACCATGAGATTTGCTCTAGAATAGTTTAAGATTTACCACGACTCCATAAATTTTGCATATCTTCGCTCTATTACTAAAATGAAAGAGGATATAGATAGATCGATCCACAAGATTTTTTCCTAAATTATTTTATTTAGGATATGTTTTTGAAAGTCAAACAAAGCAGAAACTCTAGATTTGAATGAAAATTAATTCTACATTCATAAGTTAATTGACTATTTTTTAAGAAAAATAAATACTTAAAAAAATAAATTTTATAGTTAATTAAGTTAAAAATCATATAATAAGTATCTTAAAAAATGTACATAAATTTTGTTATTTATACAATTATATATGACATGTGTAATAGTCCGATTGGTATTAAAAAAAATTAAATTTAAGCTATAAAAGTTAAAGTAACTATTAATTTTTAACACTTGCATGTAAAAAAATATAATTATATGAATAATTTAATATAATTTAAGCGAGAAAATCCCACATAATCACCGACAATTATTTGTAAGAATTTTTTGGAAACACTGTTTCTAAGAAATTGTTCATGTAAAATTGTGTTAATAGTATTATTTTAGTTTCAAAGTCCACTAAACTTCATTATTATATATTAATTATATAAATGTTTTTCAGACATAAAATCCGACATTGATACTGTTATTTATATATAATTTTCGAGTTTTATAATTCAATCAATAGAAGAAAAAAACATGAATACTATTTTTAAAAGATAAATAAAAGTGTCGTTATGGATTTCCATAAAAAGGTTACAAAAACATGGCCCTAGCTGGATCATAATTTATTAGTAGGTTGGGTCAGTAAGAATTTACTCTTCTAAATCAAAATTACTTGATTCATTTAAAGTGTCAGATGAGATTTTTTTAGTTGTTTTATTTTTAAGAAAATATGATAATAAAAAATCTTTTTCTTTTTTATTAAAATTTGAGTAAATTTAACCACTTTATTTATCAACTTACATACAACAAAAGTTATGTTTTGCTTTGAATTAATTAATCTAAAAATCATCATGAGTACGAATTATTTATTGCAAGTTCGACACTAGGGTCATCAAAATAATTTTGATTTATGTAGAATTAAACTCAAATTACAAATCACTTGATTAAGTAAAGTTTTAAATTCAAATTTTATAAATAGAAAAATATAATAAAAAAAAGAGACATTTTAAAAACTACAATCTATCAAATTTTTTGAGAGAAATTCATCATCAATAACATTAATGGATATACTTTATAGTTATAGTTAATTTAAAAAAAATCTCATATTAGACTAGATAAGACTTTAATATATATTGTTTTTAAACTTTGAGTCAACTAATAAATATTAATATTATTAAAATAAATTCAAATATGACATATGGATTTTACATGTCGATTGTATAGAATTAAATTAGTTCCACGTCAAAATTTTAATAGTTAGAAAAAATTCCTCACACTACTACATTAAGCACCCATATGCATATATGTTATGGTTAAAAATTGGTCAAAAAAATTGGGGTAGAAAAATAATAAATGCTATTCACTATATAGTAGTATGTTATTGCTATTATGTATTATGAAAAAAGTATTTTGTTGGTACTTGATGGTGTGATGGGATGGGTCACTTCTCTTACCCTAGGGAACCAAACCACCCCTACCACCCAAGCTACTGTACCTACAACAACCCCCTTCATTTTTTATTTTTTATTTCATTTTTCTATCAAATCAGTTGAGCTTGATAATCATTAATCACAACACTTTACAAGTTGTAAAATTTGAGCTTACAATTTAGTCCCAAAAAATATTAAGAGTGAATATAACATTAATAGCAACACCAATAGCAAAATAACACAGCGTATTATTTGATTTGTTTGGTTTCCATTTGCCAATATATGAACTCTCTAAAATTACATCAAATCTATTGGTCTTTCTTTAGCTTTATTATTTATATTCTATTTGAAAAGAAATATAAATTAAAATAAATTATAAAAATTGATATATTTTATAAATAAAAAATTAAATTAAATATATTAATTTTTATAATCTATTTTTGTTTATATTTTAGTTTTAATAAATATTGTATACTCTATTTATTACTTTTTTATCTCGAGTTTTTTTTTTTTAGATTTTTCAACTATATTTAATTCTTCCATATATTTACTCCCTCCAATATTAAATATAAGGAAAAATAAATATCTATATTTATTGTTCAAATTTATTTATTTTATTAACATGATTTATGTTTACTTACAATTTTTATCATCTCTTTTAGGAGTATCACAAAAGTGTATTTATGGTTCCTTTTTGATGTAGATGATCTCTACTTATTAGAATCTCTATTTGCGAAGAATCGACGAGGATGATAATACTCTCATTTTGTCTTTGTGTCCTCCATCCTAGGTTCTTATTATCATAACTTTATATGCGCATTTTAGTCTTTCTTATTTTGAAACCCTAAAAGATTAGGTATAAGGATATTTGTGTGCTCTTTGTTTAGTTATTAGTTTATTAATAAAATGCTTTTGTGTTTTAATCATAGTCTTATTTTTTGAAAACAAACATAGAGAAATAAAAAGAAATACAATCATAACAAAAGAATAGAACATGAAAACTCTAAAATTGGTGAAAAAATAACGATCATTTATAATCAAAGAATAACACTATATGAAAATTGTTAAAATATATAGACTTCTCTCAAAATACATCATGGTTCCCATTATGTCCACACTCTCCAAAGTAAATAATTGGCATACATCTCACTAGACTCTAGCACAAGAGTATAAGAGAAAATAAAAGAGTCATAGACAAACTTAAAGTGTTTCTTACTAGTGCATCTTGCAACGAAGAACTAGAGCCCACATATATAACATTGACATTTCTATTCATTTATAATTCTAAGCAATGTGAAATTTTATTTTTTATTTTTTAAGATTCTTCAATTTCAAGCAAAGCAAACACTTTCCACTTTGATTGAAATTGATGCATTTTCAATTTCTATTGTCTACATTGACAATCATAGTTCAAAAGAACTATCATACTCTACCATATATAGTATACTCTACTTGAAGCTAAACCACCTCAAAAAAATTCACTTGAAGTTAAACCATCCAAAAATTTCTTATGCATACCGTAAATCAAATTGAACTTCACATAACCTTTCCAAACAACACTTTCACAACATCATTTTTACAATTTCGTTCTAGAACTTCACATAACCTTTCATAACCCTTCTATATCATATTTCGTTCTAGAACTTCACATAACCTTTCCAAACAACACTTTCACAATATCACACTTTTTTTTGATGTGAAAGATCAAACAATGTTGCAATTGCAAAGCATACTAAGAATTCTATTTGATATGACCAAATCAAAAGCTACAAATACCATATGTTGAGAAAATCAGAAATAGAGAAACGAAAAAAAACACAATAAAAATACAAAAATATAACATGAAAACTCCAAAACCAGAAAGAAAAAAAAAAACATGATTTTTTCCTAATAACAACCGAAGACTAACATTATGTAAAGATTGTTACACAACACATAGATTTCTCTCAAGCTACCTCATGGCCCTCATACACTCACACTCTTCAAAGTAAATAACTGAACTACAGCTCACAAAACTCTAACACAAGAGTATAAGAGAAAAGAAAAGAATCATATATACAAGCTTAAAGTGTTTTTGGCTAGTGCATCTTGTAATGAAGAACTGTTACTCATATATGTAACATTGACCTCCCTTTTCATTTACAATTCTAAGCATTGTGGGATATTTTTAAGATTCTTCAATTTCAAACAAAACCAACATTGCTTAGGGTGTTTTGTGTTGATGGTTTGTTTGATACACAATATATGTTATCAGTTGGGGGGTTCTAGCTCCTATAAGGTGAGCAGTTCACTTTAAATAGTAAAATTAGTCATATCAGTCATTGATTCACAAATTAAAAATGGATATTATAGATATATCATAATACATTATTAGGAAACTCCCAAGTACCATATAAAATAGAGATAAGGACTAATGAATTTATAAAAAAAGACATATATCACCTTGTAATTATGTCATGTAAGGATGTGTTAGGACCTATTAGAAAAAACAACACATATAGAAAAATAAAAAAACCTAGTCACAACACAAGAATGTAGCATGAAAATGTCAAAATCGAAGGAAAAACCAGCTAATAACAACTAGAGAATAATACTATGAGAATTGTTTTACAACACATAGACTTCTCTAAAAACTAGAGTCAATATATATTAAGATTGTTCCAATATGTACAATTTAAAAAAAACTTCAACAAAGCCAATATAAAAATATAATATAGTATCAGAGTCTATTAAATAGATCACTAATCATTTATATCCATGTATCAAATTCAATAACAATGAACGTGAGATGTATATTTGGAAAAACTCAAGTACCACATAGAATAAAGATAAGGTCTAAAAAAAGTTTATAAAGAGATATATTTCTCACTTTATAAGTCGATTTTTAAAAGATGAGTTATGTTCAATATAAAATATAAATCAATAATTTATTAAAATAACAACTCTTAATTTTTTCACTTTACATTTAACTTACTTTTTATATATAAGCCAAATTCTTAGTTGTCTCTTGTAGTTATATGGCATGCCGATTATCAATGAAAACTTCACACTATTAACAAAAATAAAGGAATTAACCGTTTGAAATTACAGTTTTGTTTGAAATTACAGTTTAGGTTTTCAAAAGCTCACCCAAATTGAGTAAATGGTCAACAAGCTTTTAGGAGCTAGCTAAGCCAACATGGTACAAAGGTAGGGTGTGTATTCTTTATACTTAGTACAAATTATCTAATATCTAATGTTGTTGTAGATGAAATCCTTAACTAAATACCATTATTTACTATATCAATAGTCAATTATCTTTAGTGTCAACACCTAAACATTGCAACACCATAATGAAGTGAGAAAATCCAAATTCTAATCAAGGGTAAATTTCTTTGTTGAAGAACTTCAAGTTACTTACCATAAAATTTTTAACATTATTGAAGTCAAATTTCGCCAGTAATTAGTTAAAACCGCCACTAATTTAACATTATTGGTGATCATGTAGTGTTATGATTTTCAACCATTAAAAGACAATTGTAAACGTTTGTAATGGTTAAAACTCCCATTAATCATATTTTATTATCTGATTATTTTCATAAATTTTTATTTAAAAAATACCTTTCTAAAGGTAGAAAAGGGATGATTTTTAAATATATATATATATATATATATATATTTTAAAGTTTACTATAGAAAATAATATAATTAGAATAAATATATTGAAGTTTTTATTTTAATATAAGATAACACAAATTAAAAACTTATCGAAATTTGACAAAGAGTGAATAAGTATACAGTAAAGAAGAAAAATTAAAGAGAAGGAGTAGAAAGTAGAAAAAATGCAGAGAAAATATTTAGAGAAAAAATAAAAATATAAAAAGAGTTTTCTTGCGGTAATTAAACTCTTTTCCTTAGTTACAAGAAGGCTGAGAAAAAACAAAAAAAATTACAACACCATGCAATCTACTTTTTATTTGTCAACGTGACATATAATTTAAGATGTGGGGAGTAATAGTTTGACACATGTTTATTTATTTTATATTTGATGTTAGAGAGAGTACCTTTAGTTCATATTGGACCATTGAGACTTTGAGAATAAAGGTATGAGTTATCCTATATATTGCAGAAAAATTATAACATATGAAAAAGTAAATTAGTAAAAAAATAATTAATATAATTAAAAAAAATTGAAAAATCATATAAAAAGAGATTAGAAAAAAATCTCAAATTGATCTTATACTATGTATCCAAAAAAAAGAACATACTAACTTGTTGATGAGTTAATGAGTTTCAAATCAATTGTAAAAGCACTTAGACTTTGATACTTTATGAACTCTTGGGTAAAAATAAAGTGCTTTTACTTTGTCTCTATCCATTACTACAATTTTAGAGGAAATTACATTTATTTTAAATTCAAATGACACTAATAACTCTTAGAGTTTGAACAAGTACTCATATCTCTTATAACTATTAAAAAATTATACATAATATTTATTTTATATCACTATTTAATTTTATCTATCATTTATCACAAAAACACTAGAATATACACTTTGGTTACGTTATTAAAAAATAATCATATATTTTAAAATTGTAAATACTAAATATACAGTTGTACATTTGCAAATTAAAACAAAAAATATAACCATGTCATATAATAAATAACATAAATAAATGTAAGTGTTGTAAAAAAATATTGATACAGTTTTTTATTAAACATAAAAGAGGTGTGAATTTGTTTTTTTAAAATTAGATGGAGTTAAATGTAGTTCCCCTAACTTTAAAGTAATATAAATATATTTAACAAGTTATACGATACAATAAAAAATATAATATGTATCATTATTAATAAATTTTTTATCAATAATTTTATTTAATTTATATATATATATATATATATATATATATATTATAATAGTATCTATTAAAATTAACTAAATTAAGAGTTTTAGTAGATATAAAACATGTAACTTAATTATTGATAATATTATTTTAATAGTTCGAAATCGTGTTAATTTTTCAATACTTCCTATAAGTCACATATATAAGTTCAATCAAATATTATATTATTATATTTTCAAAATTTTGGTAATGAAGAAAAAAAGAAAAATGGAGGGTATCCAAACTGAAAAGTAAAAGTATAGAGAGCGATTTCATTTCCATGGATGTGTTGATTATACGAAAAACTTTGTTTAGATGGTTTTGATTCTGTACACTTTAATTACCAAAAAACAGTGCTACAAATCGGATTTAGCATGGACATAATACTGATGGCGACAAGGGATCATTAGCCACAAAGCTCTCACCAGCTTGCTGTAAACAAATTAATGGAGGTGGGCCCAATTGGCTAACCGTTTCAAAGTAATGTGGACAAATCTAGAGATGGAATTGCAACCTAACATTCACCACATTCTTATCTTGTTTCCCCTTCAGTATACATCTCTTATTCATAGCGGTTGAAATCCATCATTAATGGCCTCTGCAATACAACACTTGTACACGATATTGCTGTCCGTCGTTCTCTTCTCGCTCTCGGCGGCGGAGCCTATTCCGGCGGATTGGCCCGAGCAGTTTCATTCTGTGCTGTTCATGAACAGAAGCGGATCTCTCCAGAAATTGGACTTATGGTACGACTGGCCCAACGGTCGCAACTTCAACATAATTCAGGATCAGCTCAATCCAGTCGTCGATTACGACCTCGAATGGAACAACGGAACCTCCTTCATCTACACTCTCCATCCCTCCGACCGCCACTGCGAGGTCGTTCACGTTTCCGTCGGTATTCTCCGCCCTAATTGGCTCGACGGCGCTACCTATTTAGGTCAAGAACAAGTTGATAATTTCCTCTGTAATGTTTGGGAGAAAGTGGATTTCATTGTGTATTACGAAGATGTTCTCACTCGAAGACCTGTTAAGTGGATCTTCTACACAGGTTCGGTTCTTTCAAGAGATTGAATAAACTCACAAGTTTGAATCTTAAATCTAACAAAAATATTATTCTATTATTGTTTAAAATGTGGTTGGTGTAAAATAAAGTTTGATTAATAATATAATAATGGTAATTAATGCAGGATATACGGCTCATGTGATGACATTTGAGGTTGGGGCAGTGCTTGAGGATCCGAATTGGCAAGCTCCTGTTTACTGTTTCAATGGGACTGAGAAGAAAAGGAGTGTTCGTGGCCATTCTTTTGGGAGTTTGATGAGAGGCAAAGTCGATGCTGCTGCCTATGCATTGTAATTATGAAATGTTTCAAATTTATTTCTGTTTTGGGGATAGGTAATGATTGTTTAGTTTAGTCAAATATTCACCATCTTGTTGGATACACCATTGTTTGCATCTAGGCGGATAAATCAATTAGAAAAAAGGATGGAAAACTTAAGTGATTTAATCATGTGGAGAGTAAATCAATAGATTGAGTAAAAAGGAAGATAGATCAGATGTAGATAACCAAATTGCTAAGAACCTGAAGATTAATTAATAAGTTGGATAATAACATAACATTATTATAGCATTGTATTAAAAGATAATCAAGTGATTGATTATAGGTAGCGCAATAGTCTTGTAATACCTCATGAAAACCTTTGATCCTTATACATTTGAGTACAGGGAGGGTATAGGCTTATAGAGGCACGTCCATCTAATGGGGGGAAGGCAGGCTTATATGTTGAGGCAATTCTTAGCATCCAGATATTCTTAAAATCTGTTATGTTGTGTGAAATTATGGAATGTTTTGTTTCAGCTAACAGTTATTCATTGGTAACATAAGCTTAATTTGTTGGTTTTTGTGCAAATTGTAATCAGACATGTGGGGTAGTTTTTAGATGTTATAAAATTTTAGTATTTTATTTTTTGTTTTTATAATAAAATTTGTTAATTTTTAGTTATATAAAATTTATTCGTTTTCAATTTTAGTTTTTGATTTTAAATCAACTTTTGTGTATCATTCACATTTTTAATAATTATTTATAGTTATTTAAAATAGACTTAATTGCAACTTTTTCTTTTATTTTTATCAATTCAATTTATCATAAAAGTCGACAATTTTGTTCTCTCTTTTAGATTTTTGTACTAAAAAACGACGATTTAATATATTTTAAATGATATGACAAACAATTTTATGATACAGAACCATCTATAAACATTAATTATTCATATGTCATTAATTAAATTACAAAAATGAATAATTTATAAAGTTGAAAGCGAATTTTTTTAAAGATTTTATTACAATTATATTTTGTGTTAATCATTTTACGTCATGGTATCATATGTCATATTGTTGTTTGTTAGTTAAAAAATTAGAATAAGAGACTAAAACTATCCGATTTTATAAAAGAATGATCAATTTTGCGAATTTGTAAAATTAGATAACCAAAATTATCAAATTTTATAATAGGATGATCGATTTCGTGTATTAGTAAAATTAAGGGACAAAAGCTATAATTAAATATTTAAAATATTAAATGAAAATTTTCCATAAAAATTTAATTTTTTTAAATAAACGATAACGTAATATAAATTTTTATTCAATTCAATATTTGTTAATTTTTATTTTTTAAGAAAATTGTTAAACATTGGTCGTTAAGTTACAAATATTAGATTTTTTAGTCTCATCTACCTGTGTCTAACATTGTAAATTAATCGATAACTTATAGCTTGCAGTTATTAAATTAATTGAAGTGTTTGATAAAATTAGATGTTTAATTAACTTAAAACTCGGCATATAAAGATAATTTTAATTAAAAATAAATTTTATTAATTAATGTTTAAAATTTAGAAATATAAAAAAACATTTTTATTTTTTTAATTATTTTACATTATATAAATTATTAATAAATAAAATTTATTTTTTAATATTATTTAATTTAAATATTAATTAATAACTTATAAAGGACACAAAATAATTTTAATTATAATAATAAGATAAAATTAAAAAAATGATAAATTATAAAGTCATAAACTATTTAATACTATAAATTATATACTCATAAAATGATTGTTACATTTAGTAAAAAAAAATAATGTTTCTATACAGTCTTGATAACTTATAAACTCGTTTTTTGCATTGTCAAACATACTTTTATATTAGTAAAAAAGAATATATCCTTAGATTTTTTTTAGTCACACCCCACGTGTATTTGTGGTTACACCCAAAATTGTCAAAAATATCCTTAGTTCCTTTTCAAACTTTTAAGTATTACCATTTTCAAGTTCTCTTCCAATTTCTTTACACGTGTATTTGTGGTTACACTTCAAATTGACAAAAAATACCTTTAGTTTCTTTTCTAATTTCTAAGTATTATCATTTTTAAGTTCTCTTCTAATTTATATTTTTTGTGTGACCTCTTGACACTTCAACTCCTCCAAATTCCTTTCTAATTTTCTAATTCCCTTCAATTATTATTTTATTCTCTTCCTCATCTTCCACCTCATTTGTCTCCCTCCTCTTCTGTTCTTTATTTTAGTATCTTCCTTTGTCTTTTTAATCTCATTTACAAATTCAAACTCATTTTAATTTATCCATTTTTTCTATTTCATTTTCTTCTCAAGTTTTATGAGTTCCATTTTTTCTATTGTAGTAGGAGAGGTATAAACGGGCTGAATTTATTCACGCATATGTAAAACTTCTTAGAGATAGGAGGTGAACTTAGTTTGTGTTAATTTTTCTGTTGACGTATGTAAATTTAATTTATATATGATTCTAGAATGCATAAAATTCACAAAATCACCGTAGAAAAAACATAATGAAAGACAATGTGTTTTAATTTTTAATATTTTATTAAGTTTAATAAATATTTATAGAGAAGAGGTCAAGAGATGAAGAGTGGAGTTTCTCCATCGGCAAATAGAGTTTCATGTAGTTTACATGTGATGATAATTTGATAATATTTTAGGTTGTATATGGATATTTTTAGAGTTTATAATTTAAAAGATAAGTAATTAACCATACATCTAACTATCTGAATTTATTATTATAAGGAAAGGTGAAGAATGGCGTGCAACAAAAAGCTTAATGGAAGCAGCTACAGCATTCAAAGAATGAAAATACTTGCAATGAGCTTCAACAAGTTCATATCTTTTCTCCACAGCTAGTTTCAACTGACGTTTCCTCTCTCTACAGATAGCTACAACTTCTTCTTCCTCTAGTTTAGAGGCAACACAGCCCATGTTTTTCTCACTAACCCTTATCTTTAGCAAAGTTTGTTTTTATTAGAAGAAGATAGAGAAAGAAAGAAAGGTTCTCGTGTTGTTGTTTTCTATGACAAAAAAATGAGGGAACTTTGAGAGAGAGAGAGAGAAGGAACATTCAAGAGAGAGTTTAGGTGTTCATTTCAAATTCATTTTGATTTTGATCTTAGGTATTCATTTCAATTTGATTTTGATTTTGATCTGGGTTCATGATTTTAGGTGTTGTTATTTTGATTTTGACAATTATTTTAAAATTTAGAACAATATAATAATAGTTTTAAAAAATATAAATTGAATTTTTAATTTAAAATAATATAATAATGACTTTAATCCACATAGACGTCTGTCATGTCACCCTTTTTTTGACACGTCGTTAAAAAAATGACAACTCATCATGATTTAGACTCAAATTCAGTTTGGGGACCAAAACTGGAGACAAACAAAATGAGGTGACTACTTTCGCGATTCACCTATAATAGAGGGACCAAAAGTGCAATTAAGCCAAAAAATTAAACATCGAACTAGTTCGAAAGACCACAATCTATTTAGACATCGATAATTTTTTACTCGTTTTGAAATAAGACTTTTTAATCTGATCCACTAAAATTCGTAGTCTATTAAGATATGTTTGATATGCATGATATGATAGAGAGATATATGATATAAAGTTGAATAAAGATATGATAATGACGTGATAAACATTATCATATGATGTGTTTGATACACATGGTAATCAACAATATAATAAAATTTTATTTAATCGTATATTTGATACACATCTCATCAATATGATATATATTATATTTAAATAGCAAAATTATCATTGTGAATAATTATTTAAAATAAAAATTAATTTATCATATTTTAAATATTATAAATTAACAAAAAAATACTAAAAAATTAAATAAGTAATAAAATAATTTTATATTTAAAACTATCTATTGACACTACTAAATAGATAATTTAAATTAAATGATAAAAATACTCTTGTAAATAAATTATGTATATTTTAAAATTTCAATTAATTTTTGTATTTTTATAATTTTAATTATTCATTTATTAAATTATATAAAATGATAAAATTATACTTGTGATAAAATCACATATATTTTTTAAATTAACTATTAATATTTCATTTTTAAGTGTAAGGTCAAATTTTATTAATTATTTTTATATTTATATTTAATTAAATTTATATTTTTAATTATATTTTATAAAAGTAATATATATTTATAATTTATAAAATAAAAATTAATTTATCATATTTTAAATATTATAAATTAACAAAAAAATACTAAAAAATTAAATAAGTAATAAAATAATTTTATATTTAAAACTATCTATTGACACTACTAAATAGATAATTTAAATTAAATGATAAAAATACTCTTGTAAATAAATTATGTATATTTTAAAATTTCAATTAATTTTTGTATTTTTATAATTTTAATTATTCATTTATTAAATTATATAAAATGATAAAATTATACTTGTGATAAAATCACATATATTTTTTAAATTAACTATTAATATTTCATTTTTAAGTGTAAGGTCAAATTTTATTAATTATTTTTATATTTATATTTAATTAAATTTATATTTTTAATTATATTTTATAAAAGTAATATATATTTATAATTTATTATATTTTAAACTATATTTTATTAAGATAATTGAATAAATTATCGTTACAATCTATACTAATTTACTAATATCTAAATAACATAAAAAATTGAATGAACCTATCATATGGTTGATTGAATCAAAACTCTAATTACAGCACAACAGGTTGAACTTGTATAAGGATAAAAAAAACAGGTTTAAGCTGTAATGATTTGGAGGAGCAAAAAGGTAGAAGAAAATTGAAACCGCTGGGTTCTGTCATCTCTGCCTCTGGATGAATTGAAGAGTGAGCGAGTCCACAGAGAGACCAATTGGAGTCACAGTGATTCACACCCAATAATCTTCTACAATTCTTATGCCTTTTTTTTTTTGCTGCTTCCACTAATCAATTCCATTTCCATCCATGATTCATTGTTATTACTACTATTCAAATTAAAATAAAAGCATTGAATAGAATTATGGGTACGGATTCCAATGGATGGAACCGTGCTCGAGGGTTAGCAGTAAAAGCTCTACTACTCATCGGTGGTGCTCTTCTCGTCAAACGTCTCCGTAAGTCCACCACTCGCTGGGACCATGCTCGTTTAGTTGCTCAGTCCCTCGCCGGCGAAAAGGTTTCCATCTCTTTTTACTCATTTTCCCTTTTTCTTTCTTTTCTTTTTTTTAATAATTCTTTGTGCAGTATTCCAAAGACCAAGCTTCTAGAGACCCTGATAATTATTTCAATATTAGGTATCTTTCTCACACTCATTCTCTGTTTTCTTTCCTTTGTTTTCCCTTGTTTCATTTCACTCAATTTCTTATCTACACTCAAATTGTGCTAATGATTTGCATTATTATTATTATTCTTATTGAGAAGAGTGTTTTAGAATTACAACACTGAAATTATATACATGCAGAATGCTTACATGTCCTGCAGCAGAGTTAGTAGATGGTTCAAAGGTTCTATATTTTGAGCAGGTCACAACTCTGACTTTATTCTTTTTCACCAGTAATTGTTTCCAATTTTTTATTTATGCTTTTAAAATTAGCTCAAACAAGATTTTTCTTTATGCTTCTAGGCTTTTTGGAGGAGTCCACAGAAACCCTTTCGGCAGGTACATTATATATCTTGTGACAATTTTTTATTTAGATTTTCGATTGTGTTTTGGTGTCCTTTGCGCTTAAATATGAATGGGAGCAATTGCTAGGATCTACATCTAAATAGAAGAAATTAGTGTTTTTGATGGAAAACCTATATTAATATTATAGGTATTCTGAGAGGCATGGTTCTCTTCCACTCCAAATTCCTTTCCAAAAACTCTTTGATATCCTCTCTAATCTCTGCTTTCTATTATTTATTACTATAGCATCTCATCTCACACCCCCTAACTAACTTTGTAGTTAACTAACTACATAATTGAGGGGTTATTTATCAGCAAGATACTTCAAGTAGCCACTGCAAGCTACACTTTTTACGATACTGATTTAAGTTTTTTTTATGATTAAGAACATGTCAATATTTTAGTTTCAATTGTTCATTGTTTTGCAGAGGTTGTTAATGGCGAAACCTTGTCCAAAAGAGTTGAAATGTGATGTTGAGGTATGTATTCAGTCACTTTAAGGTGCTGACGTTCTTTATGAGATTTTGCTTATATTCTAACATTGATTCGTGTGAAATGTGTTCTAATGATATGCACAGGTTTTCTTTATTAAAAATGTTTGCTTTAGGCCATTAGCTAACAAGTAACAACCCTTTACTAGGAATTTACCATTATAATATAATGGCCTTGAAAAACAATGTCTGTTATGGTTCTTTATGAAGGGGATATTTTTTTTGAAATGCTTAAAACTTTTTTTGTGTATACACAATGATGCAGGAATTAGGGGGTCAACTGTAATTAAATGTCAGGTTGTTATTTGGGCTTTAGTAAATGAGTACTCACACTACTGTCGTGTGGACAGTACTCTTCTACAATATTCCAACCGATGTCCAACATGTAAATATAATTAATCTAACCATTGCCCTACATTATATGGATACTTGTTCTTTTATTTCTAAACAGATTTCTGAAGCATAATTCCACTTTTTTTTCTTCCTCTTTGTATAGTATATATATAGATATTATTCTTTTTCTTGTTACAAGTGGAAGCTAAATTTTGTTTTAAATAGAGCATGAGTACTAACTTCTGTTTGCTGGCAGTTAAGTACATATGCCATTAGAGACATGGAGGAATACAAAAATTTCTGTGATCGGCCAAAGGATCAGCGCCCACAACCAGAAGAAGTTATTGGGGTAAGCATCAAGTCACGTTCATAGTTCATACTGTGATCTTTGCTCCAGGCATCTTCTTTTTAGACATTTGTCATTTTATTGTTAGGGAGAGGTGGGTTTGGAAAAAGATTGATGAAAATAAAAGTCTTAGGATATCAAAAAACAAAGGAAGAGTGAAAAATATAAAGAAAAACAAGCGAGAAAGATAACGGTACAATAATAAAACAATAAAAAATTTAGGTTGTAAAGAAGTATAATGATGAAAAGAAAGAATAACAAGGGAGAAAGAGACTCACAAAAAAAGAAGTAAGATTTTAGGATGTTTTGAAAATCAGTTGATAATAGTCGTAGATGGATTGATGGATACCCAACAAACAGCTAGGTATGCAAACAATTAAAATAATCACTGATAAACTGCTGAGGTCAAGTTTTGGTATTAATGATTGGTGATCATACTACAAAGTTCTGTAGAGGTCGAGCAAATAAATGAACATTCCAGTTTTTTTATTCCCCCTGAATTTTGTTTGAACGTGATAACATGGTAATTCCACAACTCATTAGAGTAGAATGTAGAAGCCTAGAATTCTGTCTAGCGGTTTAGGTGGTTTTGGTTATGCAAAAGTTGGTTCTCTCTCAGCAAGGGTAATGTCTTTTAGTTTGATTTTCTATCCATATTGTAAGGAGCCATGGTCCATTCTGTTGTCCTCCTAATTTTACAGTTTCAGCGACATGATGTATATAAGATTCTTCCTTTGTATGGGAGTTTTTTCAATACAGAGAGTAGTATTTCTTCTTCGTCTACGTCCCTCTATCTGGTTCCTGACAGTGACCCTAGAGGGAATTTATTCACAGCTCGCACAAGTTGTTTGCCTTGAGGACAAGATCGATGTTTAGGGGGGAGTACTGTTGGGTAACCTCCTTTGCCAGTTAGTTAGGGAGTTAGTGAGTGTAAGATTATAGCATATAAAGAAAAGGAAGGGAGATTGGTGAGGCTATCTTTGATTTTAGAGGTTATTTTTCAATAGGAGAGAACCAAGTATCTCAAATACATACCTGGAATGTACCAGAATAGATTTATATAAAAAACTCCATTTTCTTCTATATTTTGAACACATCTTTATGTCTTTAATGACTAAACTACATCAATAAAATAATCTTTTTTGAATTTCTGGATGAAACTTACTTTGATTGAGAGTTTCTTAGGTAAGATTATTAAATTTATGTTTCAATACTATGAAATATCCATCCAATATTTAAACAAGTTAATACCTCTATATACATTTCATATATACTGTGATTTGCAGGATATTGCAGAACATTTGACAACAATAAATCTTAAGCGTTGTCCACGCGGAAAACGTTGCTTATATGAAGGCTCCACCCCACCTGGCGGGTTTCCTAATTCATGGGTAATTTTCAGTTCTAACTGCTGTCTTATCCTCCTCCCTGTTCTTTGTACCAGAACCAGTACCAGTGTCCTAATATCTGCACGTTTTTAAGAACAGAATGGAGCAACCTACTGTACTTCAGAACTTGCAATTATGAAGAACAATGAGATACACACATGGGATCGGGGTTACGATGAAGACGGAAATCAAGTTAGTTTTCTTCATCACATATTATTAGTTTGACTAATTTTATGGATTATTTTACCTTCTCAACTTTAAAAACTAGACAACTAAGGGAAACAGAAACATAATTTTTTTCTTATTCAACTGCAGGTTTGGGGACAAAAAGAAGGTCCTTACGAGTTCAAGCCTGCACCAACCTCCTGTTTTAATGATATGTTGTCGCCCTTGAATTTTCCCCCTCCACCATCCATGGAGAGAAGAATAGAGGGTTCATTTATTTTGCAAGAATGAAAGTGTTTCATATAACCATAATGTGTAATTTCCGCCACTTGCTATCTGTCAATATTAATAGTGTTTATCTTTCTCATAAGTTAGTCATTACTATCTTTTCAATATTTTGACTGCATTTTATACATGTTAAAAACCATAGCCAATAAAAGAGCTGGCTTAATTTTTTTCGGATCTAGTTTAATTCTATATTCCTAACATATTTAGGAAAAGATACAGAGCCTTTAGTTACAGTGAAACCTAAGAATCTTAGTTTTGATGGCACTGCTCATGAAGATGAAAAATTTGCGACTTCAGGATTGCAAAGCAATTCAAAGAATTGTACTATTATAATAGTCAACTGAAAGAATTTTTTTACCATGATTGGAAGCACATCTAGTAACTTGCCCTTGTCTAAATTATAAACGTTTTACTGTTTGCTTTTCTTTTGACATACGAAAATATCAAGTGTTTTTATCACTGGATTGGCTTTTCTTTTGACATACAAAAATATCAAGTGTTTTTATCACTGGATTGGCGACAATTTGATACATTTTTAACTTGATACATTTTTAACTGGCAATGAGTACATTTTATTTCATAGACATGACAAATGTTCTCAGGTTGCCCAAGATAATAATAGTATACCATACTATTTGAGGCCCTTTGCTCAGCCATATGGCAAATGAAACTCAAAATAACTTTTATTTATTCCTGCTTCATTTTCAGTTTAAGTGAGTACATTCTTGGTGAAAGCTATTGGTAATTGAGTTAAAAAAAAAGCTATTGGAAATGAACAGATGGAACTAAGTGGAACTGTGCAAAAGTTGATGAACCAATGAACAGGAATACAGTAAAGGTCTGATTTTCAGACAATATAAAGCACAATGAACAAAACATTCAGCTAAAATGTGCTGTTCAGATAGAAGTATAATCCCACAAGCGCAACAATTCCCACGACAACTGCAATTGGAAGTGCTTTCCTGTTCAAAATAGTACACAATAAATTCTGTCAAAACAAAAATACTGCTTGGGAAGTTGAGCTAAAGTAAAAGGACTATGGCTCACTCACCCAATTGCTTCATCTCTTTGAAGTTCAGCTTTTCTTGCCTTTCTAATATCTGTTTCATTTGCACCTTTTGTAACAGCTGGAGCATATTGCCTAAACCTTCGTTTTGGAGCACCACAAACTGCAAAACACCATTTTGAGGCAATGATAATGCAGTCCATCTACTTGGTTCAATGATCCTTATTTCTTTTACTTCTTACAACAAGTACCTAACCACTCCAAACCACCTCCCCCCCGGCCCCAAGCTGAAAAATAACTACGGACGTGGCATAAAACTCACAAGTACTTATGTCAATAGATACGCTTAAATACGTCAATTAAAATTGTAATGATCCCCTATAAAACTGCATTGTTATTGTCAAGACAACTAAACTAACAAGAAGTAGATAATTTATTTATGGCATTGAAAGCACAAAAGCAAAAAAATGTTTTGAATTGAAGTTCCTCCTCCATTCATCAGTAATAGTAGAGTTGACATATCAGTCAAAAGAAAAGTAATTAAATTACCAGGGCAGAAGTATTTATCAGGCAATTTCTCAAAAGGAGTCCTCTCATTGTAAATATACCTGCAAACATTATTATCAACATAAGCTTATAATATGATATAGATTTCTGATGAAGTATAGTAAAAAAGAGAGAGAATGATCAAGAAATGATGAGTGGAGAAAGATGGAAGAAAATGAACCCGCAATCACGACAGATATAAGATTGTTTGGAAGCAACACGCATGGAAAACCTGGGAGGTCCATAAATAAGAAGGTGTTGTTTATTAGGATGAAGTAAAAGGTTAAGGGAAGCAGATAAGAAAGATGACTTCAAAGCATATGGATTGGAGAGTGGTAGGAGGGTAGGATTGGCAGTTGGTGCTAATAATGATGGTGAGGTTCTTGTAGTGTGAAGGGTGGCCTGCACTTGCAAGGCCATTTTGATTTCACTTTGATCTTATTCTTCCTATGCCTCTAACTCTGAGTTAGTTAATTAAGGAAGTAGGAAGAATGAAGATAAGAGAATAGTTGTTTTGTGTTTGTGGAAACTTCTCGTGATTCAGTCTTTAAGGATGTGATTGCTTTACATCTTCCAAGCCTACGTGGAAAGCGTGGCAACCATACTCTCCTCATACAACTCTTTTTTTACTTTCTTCTAACCATTAACTATTTTCATATTATCTTAATCAAAATTTATAGAAATTACATATTTGTAGTGTGTATTTATATATTATTTAATATCAATTAGCCCCATAATATTCAGTGAATCACATTAAACCTTATAAATATTTATTGTTAAATTTATATGAAAGACAAATTAATAATTTTTTTTATCTTTGATTAATTAATTTAATGACAATTTTAAAAGAAAAGAAACACTGAGTATATTTTTGACAAATTAGAATAAAAGTTCTTAATTTATATGATATATTGTTGATGCATCGGGTCTACTTTATGTATAATATACACTTTAAAGAGGAATTTCCTCAAGTTGAATACAATTTGGGTTTTCTATCGCATACTTAGACAGCAAATGGGCCTTTATCTCCAACATGTGCTCACTATGGGCCTTTATCTCCAAACCCTGAATGAGGTTTGTACCGTGAGGATTCTACCATGTACCTTCATATTTAAACTAGCCATCTCCTCAATTAACGTGAAAATATAATTTTATCTTTTATAATATTTTTAACTTTTTTAACTTATATTTTTTCACCCATTTTTCTAAAATATTTTAAAGTTTCTAAAGTTTTGAAATGACAATTTTCAGAATTTTTGAAACTTTCAAACAATTCAATATTTTCTAAATAGAAAAATTTCAAAACTTTTCATATTTGAAAATTTTCGAAAATTTTCAGATTTAGAAACTTTCGGAACTTTTTAAATTTTTGAAATGTAATCCTTATTTCGAAAATTTCCAGATTTGGAAATTTTCCAAGAAATATAATCCTTATTTCAAAAACTTCTAGATTTCGAAACTTTCAAACTTTTTAGATTTGGAAAATTTTAAAACATTTCATATTTGAAAATTTTCGAAACTTTTCATATTTGAAAACTTTTGAAACTTTTCATATTTGAAAACTTTTGAAACTTTTCATATTTGAAAACTTTTGAAACTTTTCATATTTGAAAACTTTTGAAACTTTTCATATTTGAAAATTTTCGAAAATTTCCAAATTTTAAAAATATAATTTTTATTTCGAAAATTTGAAACTTTCGAAACTACTAATTTTAAAATTTACTATAAATAATTAAAAAAGTAAAATTGTGTTTTTATGTATCTTAAGGGGTGGAAAGTATATGTGTGGGGGTGCATGATATAATCCTCCTAAATGAGAATTGATACTAGAGAGACTAGGATATGTTATTTGGAATGAGAATTTTAATCTGAGTAATTCGTTAATATCACCCCTATTAAATAATGAATATTTTCCGTGACCGAAGCAGTAAATTTCCTTTAAAATTTCACATTTATTTTTGAATGGGTGAGAAAAGTTGGTCCCTCTTCACAGTCTGAAAATTAAAGCGCGGACCTAACCCAATCGAGTAGTTGAAAGTATATATTATACTCACGTCAAATACTATCCACCAAAGTAGTTCACAACGGAATCCACATTTAATTCAACCTCACCAAATACGCAAAATAAAATGCCTTCTGCATGATTTTTTTTTTTTGTGACATTCCTTGAGTCACCGACTTATGTTATGTGAGCAAAAGGGAAATTGATTCTTTCATTTTTTTAACAACAACGGAATGGAAACAATAACCCCTGAACCTGGTAATTCAGCATTGGATTCAAATCATGATTTGGTTACTAAACCACAAGTTGTTGTTCAAGATGATGCAGCTTTGAAAGACAGCACTGAAGCGGAACTCACCAAAATCAGCCTCATGAGAGCTCTTGTTGAAAGCCGCGACCCCTCTTCTAAGGTACTACCGAATAAACTGCATCGTAATTTCATTCAATTTTGAATTTTGATAAACAACAATTGAAAAGTGCTAAACATGCCACGTAGTTCTCTCAAGTTTGACATTTTTTTAAATAAAATATTTTGCTTTTTGAAAAAAAAAAAAAACTCATGGGTTGTGATAAAAGTTCAAAATTTATGATGCCCGTGTTGATTTTTCACTACTATACTTTACTGATTAGTCTTAGGTAGCAAGAGCTTGTTTGGATTGGATTTTAAGCCCGCTTATAAAAATAATTTATATTGAAAATAATTGAACATTATTTTATTATTTGTTATAAAAGTTGTTTATGCATAACAATTTATGTGATAAACATTTATATTATATATTTAATTAAGCCGTTTATCAGATGAAAGTCTTAGTAGTTGGATTGGAATTGATTGATTTGACTCTTGGTGGATAGGAAGTAGATGATTTGATGATTAGAAGATTCTTGCGAGCTCGTGATTTGGATGTAGACAAGGCTTCAGCTATGTTTCTCAAGTATTTGAAATGGAAACATTCATTTGTTCCAAATGGTTCTGTTTCCCTTTCAGAGATTCCTGATGATATTGCACAAGAAAAGATGTATGTGCAAGGAGTGGACAAAAAGGGTCGACCTATAACTGTTGCCTTTGCTGCTAAACATTTTCAAAACAAAACTGCTGTGGATGCATTCAAACGTATGTTTTTTGTCTCACTTTAGACGCCATTAATTACAATGTCTTCGTTTGAAATCGAGTTAGTGTATGTTTGAATTGACGATAAATTTAATATAATCACATTATGCTATCTTGAATTTTGCAAAATTTACACTTTAAAGCTGCAACAAAATTAGGATACCACTGTGATTTGGCCAAACTCGCTATCAACCTTGTACATAATATGTTAAGTTACCTAGTGACGAAACGTACTTTTTGTGTGTATGCAGGGTATGTAGTTTTTGCTCTTGATAAACTGTGTTCAAGGTAAATCCTTTTCTTTTATTAGTTAATTACTTCATGTGTGAGTGTGATACATAGCCTACATTTTGAATCCAATAAGAAGATTGTTAAGTTTGTAGCATACCCAATAATGTGACAGGATGCCACCAGGGGAAGAAAAGTTTCTTGCTATTGCAGATATTAAGGGATGGGGATATGCAAACAGTGACCTTCGTGGATACCTTAGTGCTCTAACTATTTTACAGGTATATCATTCCTTCATCTCTTAAATTGTTGAAAGTGTCTCAAAATCTATTACAAGTAGTTATGCTATGCAAATGTTGCAGCATCTGAGAGTATGTTAAAGTTTGTTACGAGTGTTATAGTTAAGAATTGGTTTTGTTCTATTGTAATTAGTTTTAGGCCATAATCCACAAACATTTACCATGTCCTTGTTCTCAATTCATGTAGTTGGTTTTGTTATTAATTGGATGCAGGATTACTATCCAGAGAGATTGGGAAAGTTGTTCATAGTCCATGCACCATACATGTTTATGAAAGTATGGAAAATTGTTTATCCTTTCATTGATGACAATACGAAGAGGAAGGTAACACTTCAAAATTGTAACTTGATATATAAGTTGCTGCATGTAATTGAGAATTGATATGTTCCAGGAGCATGATGATGCATATGTTGAATATCTTGTACTATTGTGCAGATTGTATTTGTAGATAACAAGAAGCTGAAATCAACATTGCTTGAAGAGATTGATGAGAGTCAGATCCCAGAGATATATGGAGGCCAACTTCAATTAGTTCCGGTCCAAAATTCGTGATTAAATTATCACATAAACAAATAAGGACAGGCATGAACAAATAAAAAAAATTATTTTTATGTGATAGTTGGATTATGTGGAACACTTCGATATATGTGGAACACTTCGATATATGTGGACCAGTGTATACAAGTGGTATTTTTAAATATTAGTCTACGTCACATATTAAAAATTATTATAGTATAAATTATTCACGATATTTTCATGTCACCTGGATATGTGAAATTTATGTAGTGTTTATAAAAGATGATGACTATAAATTGCATAATCTAATTATCTATTAAATATATATTTTCAAAATTAAAGTATAACATATAATTGAAAAAAAAATTCTCTATTACTTCAAGATCCAATTTTCAACGTCAATTAAAGAAATTTTTTTTGTTTATAGGTGTTATTCGATGAATCATTACAAACATATCATCTATATAGATTAATGTTTCAAAATTATCCAAAATTATAATAATAATGATAAAATTTATTGAAAAGAAAAATTCACGGTATTCTTTCACCTTATATTTAAATTGTGATCTAATTAATGTTAATTCAACTATTAATATATTTATTTTTCATTTTTGTATCAAACGATATTAAATCAAATCATTTTCTTCTATTTTCCACGAAATAAACAAATTTATCACAAAAAAACCAAGTACATAGTTGTACAAGACAATCTATGATACATAAACTCATCAACTGTGTATGCATGTCTTGTATTGATGAGAAAGATAACAAGTTTAAACTCATCAATACAAGACATGCATACACAGTTGTACATACATACATAAGTATTTAGCCATCTAATTGGACAATATCATACACAAATATCATACACACACAAATATCATACACAGTTGTACATAATTAAATGATAAAAAGAGACACGCTAGTTGTACACAATTAATTGATAGAAGTGTAACAAATTTAGGTCCCTCTTCCTCTACAATATAAGTAAAAGTAAAAATAAGTGTGATGTTTACATTTCGTTAACATTATTAGCCTTTTATGTTACATTTTGAATATTTTTTAAATTATTATTTTTTAATATGTCTTTTATATTACATTTTGTTAACATTGTTAATCTTTTAACAGTTTTCATTAGAAAACTTTACAAGTGGTATTTAAATAAATTTTTTATTAAAAATTAAAATCTTATATTAATTTAGGGTTCTTCTCTTATTCATCAATTTTTTTTTATAGAAATGTACTTGTAGTTAGTTTTATATGTAGAGAGGGGAAAATATTAGTAGTAGAGATCAAAATGTTGATCTCATTCTCTATACTCTTTTTGTATCTCAATCTAAACCACATAGTTAAACCTTGAGAGATCCTCTATTCATCAAAAATATATTTTTTAATTTTGAAGATGATAAAGAAGGAAAGAAGAAACCCACAAAATTTATTTAAGATTTTTATTTTTGATAAAAAATGATTAAAAAGCATAATTCATGCTATTGTGATTTTTAGCGTTTAATGAAATATTTCAAAAACAACAAGTCTCACATAGAAGAAGAGTCTATGAAACTTTTAAACCACTAAGAAAAATTATTGTTATATATCATTATTGTTGATAAACTGATATGTGATTTATGCTTGTAAACAAACTAGAAAAATAGAAAAATTGTTCATTTGTTTTTATTGTAAACCAGTCAATTTAGTGCATCATTTTTTGTATGGAGAGTTTAGATTTTCAATCCACAACTACTTATTTGTCCACCATGCCAAAAAAATGTGGCAAGGCAGGTTGAAAGATGATTTAGTCTAGTAAAAAATTGTTCTAGTTTGAATTGAATTCACTTCTCCCCGAATGATTCGTCTTTAACTAAAGTAACAATTTAAGCATTATTACATAGTTTTGTGAGTTTATTAATCAATAAATTTATTTTTAAAATTTTGACAGGTTAGCCTATCAACCCACCTTAGAAAGTGGTGGGTGATGTTTTCAGCTCTTTAACACTAATTGGTTCGTCTCATTCTATCCTTTTTAAAAGAATTAATGACGGGACAGCTTCAAAATACTTTAACTATCACTCTTTTTTATTGTGTTCACCATTCTTCCAATTAGACTTTTATTTTCTTCTTTATTTGCTTTCATTGTAGCTATTCTACAACCGTAACTCACTCCTTATTCTACCAATTATTTTTTCATTACATCACATTAAATTTTGTAACTCCATCTTGGAATTAAAATCATTAGGTTTTGTATTTCCAAATTGGGTTATAGCATATCCATCATATTATTGTATTCCTAACATCTTATCCTTGCTTTCATTCTCTTCTTTGCTTACTAAGTAGCAATTGTTGAGTTACCAACAAATTATATAGATTTTTGTGGTGGACAGTCAAAAATTAGGTTGTATTTTGTGGTCGTTGCAACGAATAGAATTTTGTGACAATATATTAGTCCACAGATTTATGCCGAAATATCCAATCACTCAAATTTATTGTGAGGTATCATACATTCAAATAAGGTTTTTTTCCAACATTTTTTGACTGTCTTTGACATGTACAAAGTTACAATAAAAAAAATTGATTTATGAAAACTTTTTCAGCTACTAATAAGAATCAATTTAAATTTAAGTATTTATGAGAACTTTTTTAACCAATAATATGTGAGATTTTTTCTCAACCACAAAATCTTTTTTAAAATTAATCACAAATTGATGTTATTTTTATAGTGAAATTCAACTACTATAATCTACTATTTCTGTTTGTCACTAATTCAAATAATTTTTTTAATAAAATTTATGTACAATTTAACCTTAATATAATAAATAAATAACCAATAAAATAAAAATTAAACTTAAAAGATTATAATATAAAATTTTATCCGGCTCGACCCATTGGTTTTAGGTCGGACTTGACCCTCATCCGAAAAAAGATAGGGAAAAATTTGAGACAAGACAAAGATCAAGTTGAAATAGGAATTGGGTATGGGTTGGTCTTTGGATTACAAATTATATATTTTCAGTGAGACATTCTCATTCATTATCTATAAAAAAATAATACAATAAATTTTATTAATTTTGAAGTTCAGAAAAGTTTGGTGAAATACTATTGATTTAAAATTTGGTGAGTTGTTAGTTGTTGATTGCATGTAAATGAATATTTGATTTCATTAATGGTTATGGTAGGTGTGTTGAAGTTGAAAGCAGTGGTCTTTGAAAGTACAGTACAGAATACATCATGAATTGAAACTTTACAGTAGGTTGCTTTAAGACCAACTGGAACAACCTGCAACCCTTTCCCTGCATCACTGCTTCACATCGTCATGGAATAGTAATTAGTAACTCTCTTTCTTTACTATCATTGTTTCCCCATTAATTATTTTACTGTTTTCATGTCCTTTTTTTGTCTCTTTCCTTAATGAGCTACTCTCACCTCCTCGCCTGTCTTTGTAATAAACAGCTAAAAACCTCAGTGAGATTTTCTCTGATTCCGGAACACTACTACTACAGTCTACAGTAACAGAAGAATCACTCGTCAATGCTCTGCAACCACCAACATAGTCTTTGATTTGTCACACCTAGCTCTTCTAAATTTTTATTTTAATAAATTCATTGCTTTTACCAAATTAACACATCTCACCCAATAGATACAATTAATAATTAGGATTTACCATAATTATAGGATATGACGAAAAGTAGCTTGTTTTTTTTTTTGTTACATGCATGGCTTTCACTGAACTTTTTTGTTATTATTTGCCAAGTTATAAAACATAATTTTAACTTTATAAATAAATGTTAGAAAATTAATAATATATTAGTTTCTTGAGTTTGACTTATGATTTTCTGTTTAAATTTTATTCGATGTTCTTTAATTTATTCATTAAACTACATCATTAATATGTATAAATAATTCTATTTTTTGATAATTAAATTTTAATTTTTCTGTTGATAATTACACAGCTAAAATAAGTCAAGAAAACCTCTACTCTTTAATTAATTTATTGTTTAAGTGCATATTGAGTTTGTAATTTTTGCAAGATGATGGTGATTTACGACAATTCTGGCAAATCCAATATTTTTTTTTATTAAATAGGGTGTATGTAAGAACATCTTTAATGGAGATATTTTTAGGTAATATGTACCACCACCTATTAGGTACTTTGTTGGATATGAAAGAGAAAAAAAAAGGGTGATTACTATAAGAAAATAGTGGTTCTACAAACTGTCTTTTCACTTTTTACAAATTCTACGCATTAAGATAAACAAATATTATTGAAATATAATGATATTAAAGTATTGGTAGATTATTTAATAAAAAAATTAAAGTGTTAAATTGAATACTTTTAAAATACTAATAAAAATTTAAGTAAATGGTGTATAACGGTGCAAATAACATTATGTGACATTTATTTAACACTGAAATAAAAATATGATAATAATATAAATATAAATATAAATATAAATATAATATTTTTATATATTCAATATTTAATTTAATTTTTATTATATTTACGAAACATATTATATGATTTCGTTCTTTCTGTTTCAAAGAATCCAAGAGATATATTAATGTAGATGAAAAATGTTTGATAAAAATACTAATAATAAGGTGTTATGAGAAGCCAAATACATGGTACAGCACAAGCATGCATATGACACATATGAGCAAACATGCCGAAAGAAAAATAAAATTAACAGTCAAGTCAAATCAGAGGTCAAACCTCATTCACACAAGTGATCCATCTGGTCGGATAAACCACATCATTGTAGCTAGCCAGTTAGTTCGGTTTGTTTTGAGGCAGTCCAGTTTGAATTTAAAATAAAACAAATAGTTTAATTTCAATGAACAATAACATCTCATCTCACAGTCACACACAAAGAGAAGAAACCAACCCCCAACTAGTCTCGGGAAATACACCTCAACACAAGGAATCAAATTAAACCATGCCAGACAAAGGGCAGTTTCGGTAATTAACCCGCACCCTCACTCGCCATGCACCTTTACGCTTTCTATATCTCCACCCAAACAGTACCACCCACCTCCCACATCTCACTTTCCAAAACCTAACTAACTAACTCACACACTACACACTGTTCTTCCATTACTCACTATATGGATCCCGACGCATTCACCGCCAGCTTATTCAAGTGGGACCCACGCACCGTCCTTCCAACTGCTCCATCCCTCCGTCCCCAACTTCTCGACTACACTGTTTCCCCTCCAACAACCGCTCCTCTCCCTTACCATCCACCTCGATTACCTAGGGAACTCGGTGGCTTGGAGGAACTGTTCCAAGCTTACGGTATCAGATACTACACGGCGGCCAAGATAGCGGAGCTTGGTTTCACGGTCAGCACGCTGGTTGACATGAAAGACGAAGAGTTAGACGATATGATGAACAGCCTATCCCAAATTTTCCGGTGGGATCTCCTCGTCGGAGAACGTTACGGCATCAAAGCTGCCATTAGAGCCGAAAGAAGACGCCTCGACGATGAAGAAATTAAACGACGCAGTCTTCTCTCCGGCGATACCACCAACGCACTCGACGCTCTCTCTCAAGAAGGTACGCACAAAATAATCATAAATTATTTACTGTTATATTAAACTACTGTTCTAAAATAATAAAGTTAACACGTAATTACCGTTACTATTCTAGATAAAAGATTTAATACGAAAATTGTATGGATAATATAAATGTTAATTTCGCCAAAGTTATAATAACTGAGAACAACTTATGTCACTAGTGTAACTAACTAACTTATTGTAAATTCACCAAAAAAACTAACTTATTATAACCTCTGTTTGAATATTTTAAAATGAACGAAGACGTGCGGAATAGAACACAGTGGAATGTAACTGAATGAAATGGTGTTTTCATATTATTATTTGGATAATTTATTATGACTGAGGTGAATCATTAGTGGAACTAACTAATTACTGATTTGATATTACAATATGGACTTAGGTTTGTCGGAGGAGCCGGTGGTGCAAAGAGAAAAGGAGGCGGTGGGAAGTGGAGGAGGGAGTACGTGGGAGGTAGCTGTGGCGGAGGAGAGAAGGAAGCGACAGCAGATAAGGAGGAGGAGAATGAGGATGAAGTCAAACGTTGACCGTGATGAGAATGAGGAAGGGGAAGAGGAAGAAGAAGATAACAACAGCGGCGGCGGTGGTGGTGAGAGGCAGAGAGAACATCCATTCATCGTGACGGAGCCTGGTGAAGTTGCACGTGGCAAAAAGAACGGTCTAGATTATCTGTTTCATCTCTACGAACAATGCCGTGAGTTCTTGATTCAGGTTCAAGCCATTGCTAAAGAGCGCGGTGAAAAATGCCCCACCAAGGTACCACTCTACACACACTTATTTTTAGTTTGATTAATTTTTGTACCTATTATCTATATTCTGACTCTGACTCCTATTCAGTCAGATTCCTGTGTGTAGTGTAGTGAAGTTCCTTCACGAACCGTTTCAACAGTACTTTGTTTACGTGACACGTTCAACGGAACACGTGACTAACTTAGGTCTTTCCTAATGGGACCCACCTTCCTGTTATAATGAAATTTCGTGTCCGTACAGTTTGTTTGTTGGTTTCCTAATTATCCGGTTACAATGCTACAACCATACTCATGCATGCATTGCACCCACTGGATCCTAACATACCCTCATAACAATCCCATTCAACACGTATTTATATCCATCAAAGTTTGTTTGTTTGTTGCTTCTGTATTGTATTGAAGTGGGGTCCACGTTCAATCTCTATAGTTGTTTTTGATTTACATACTAAAATTAGTAATAATGAAATAAATAATTGATGAATTAGTTATAACGTGCAGGTGACGAATCAGGTATTTAGGTATGCGAAGAAAGCTGGAGCGAGCTATATCAATAAGCCGAAAATGAGACACTACGTTCACTGTTACGCGTTGCATTGTTTAGATGAGGAGGTTTCGAATGAGTTGAGAAGGGGGTTTAAAGAAAGAGGGGAGAACGTAGGCGCGTGGAGGCAAGCGTGTTACAAACCACTTGTGGCGATTGCTGCACGTCAAGGATGGGATATTGATGCTATATTCAACGCGCATCCACGTCTTTCTATATGGTACGTGCCAACCAAACTCCGTCAGCTTTGTCACGCTGAGAGGAACAACGCAGCTGCTTCAAGCTCCGTCTCTGTTGGAACTGCTCACCTTCCTTTCTAAAATTGTATGCATCTATCTACTCCGGTTCGGTGTATGTAGAATTAATTAATTATTAATTGTTATCTAGAACTACCACTAGCACTAGAACTTCATCCCTCCCACCGACGGAAATGTACCAATCTCATTCTAGGGGACTCTTAGTTATTAGGACCAAATTATTAGTATAAGGTATCGTTATATATGCACCTCATGAATTATTATTCATCTGTTATGTGTGAATTTTTTTTTTATTTGTAAATGAAGTGATAAATATCACTTGAAATTTACACTCACAAATTTGAGTTTTTTAACTTTTAATTTAAAATAAAATATTCAATATAATAATATTAATATTTATTAATTAAATTAAGTCTTACGTATTAATAATAAAGATGTCGAATATATTACGTGAAGAAACAAAAAGAGAAATGTTGGAATCTGGAATAGACATTAAATGAAAATTTAATTAACTATTGTCACATAGTTTAGAAAATTTGTGACTGTTTGATTTTGATAAGATGATCTCAAAAAATAAATATTTTAATTATTATTATTATTATTATTATTATTATTATTATTATATAATTTAAAAATATCAAATTTAAATTCGAAGTATTCAATATTAACAAACAATTGACAATATTTTACTACATGAATGAAAAAATTTATAACCGTAGAAATTTCCGATCCCATCAAATGTAACAAGGGCAGCCCCTTACAAAATCTATCCCCGGTCTCCTTAGATTTGCCAACCTATTATGGCTTTGTCATAACATCAACAACATGCAAATCAATTTTACAATATGTGAGATTGATCTTCTCTTTGCTTACTTGGTTACGAAGAAAATGAACTTTGTGTCTATGTGATTCCTGCTCTTATAAGCTATGAGATTTTTAGCAAAATTTATAGTTGTTCCACGTCTCCACCATCACCCACTCAAATATCATTTAGTACGGTCACTATGCGAAAAATCTATTTTACAACACTTTTTTTAAAAAAATAAGCGCGGTAGAATTCAGCACTGTAAAAAGATACAACACCGCTTTTTAAAATAAAAAAGCGCTACAAAATAGTTAGATATATTGCGCACTTGTTATACTCGTTTTACAACGTTTTTTGAAGAAGAAAAAACGCTGTAAAAGGTGCATTCAATAGATGCATTATTATGCACCTATTACAACACTTTTTTGAAAAAGCGTTGTAAAAGGTGCATTCAATAGATGCATTATTATGCACCTATTACAACACTTTTTTGAAAAAGCGTTGTAAAAGGTGCATTCAATAGATGCATTATTATGCACCTATTACAACACTTTTTTGAAAAAGCGTTGTAAAAGGTGCATTCAATAGATGCATTATTATGCACCTATTACAACACTTTTTTGAAAAAGCGTTGTAAAAGGTGCATTCAATAGATGCATTATTATGCACCTATTACAGCGCTGTCTTTTAATTTTTTTTCCAAAATCATTTTCATCCGGAATCAGTTAACAATCAGTACTATATAACTTTATAATTTAAATTTATAACTTTACATATTTACACAATCAGTTCACAACATATTCATATATATATATATTCACATATTGACAACAGCACAGAACGATATACATATTTATATAACTACATATTCACAACTTTTCAAATGTGCCCTATTCATATACATATAACTATCAGAACTACACATAACAGAACTACCGTATATTCATATAACTATCCCTTGCAGCATGTCATTTCCCAACAAATCAAATAATTTTCATTTCAATCACATACTGACATCAGTCTTTCTTTATTTCAATTAGATTTCTTTCAGAATATGTTGGACTGGAATTGTCAAAGTACTGTGCGATATAAAAATTGAACATAAATAAGTTAGAATCAAATATATACATAATTTATATATGAAAATCAAATAACAATCTGGGATTATAGTTTCTGGGATTATAGTTTGATTCATATCAACAATCTCCTTCATGAATCGCAATATATAGTACCCACAGTCGATGTTGTTAGTTTGACGAGAGCACTATAAAATAAAACATATAAGTCAATAAATATTTGTGCATTGATAGCAGTATAAGTTCAACATGCATTTTAGTGAAACAAAAATTAATAAATACAATACCTGAAAAACAGAAGAACAATAGGGTTACGACGCAGAAAAACGAATAAAGAAGAACAGCGCAGAAATACGAACGGTTCGTAGGAGAGTAGGGTTCGCAGAAACAAAGATGGTTCGTAATGACAAGGAGAATGAAGAGGAAACAAACGTATGAAGTTTACTAATGAGGGTAAGTTACAAGACAATATTATTTGTAGGGTTCGCAATGAAAAGGAGAATGAAGAGGAGGAGGAAACAAGTGTTTGAAGCTTACGTAATGAAGAGGATACTGAAACGGTTTAAGGTTTAGGGTTTAGGGATAGTATTTGAATGAGAGTTGGTAGGGTTAGTAATAAAGATGGAGATGGTTGACAATATGGTTCATATGGACAGTAGGTTTCGCAATGAGAAGGACAATGAAGAGAATGATGACTCTGAAGCGTAGTGAAGTTTACGAAATGAAGAGGAAACTAAAGTAGTTTACTGTTATATATAAAACCCTATTACAACGCTCATTGAAAGAGCGTTGTAAAAGACCTCCTTAACTTAGTTTTTAAAAGCCTATTACAACGCTATTTGAAAGAGCGTTGTAAAAGACCTCTTTAACTTATTTTTTAAAAGCCTATTACAGCGCTCTTTCAAAAAGTGTTGTAAAAGACCTCGTTAACTTATATTTTAAAAGCCTATTACATCGCTATTTGAAAGAGTGCTGTAAAAGACTTCATTAACTTATTTTTTAAAAGCCTATTACAGCGCTTTTTCAACAAGCGATTTAAAAGATATCTTAACTTAGTATAAAACAAAGCTTTGTAACCTCCTTATTTTTTTAAAGGTTTTTATAGCGCTTATTGACAAAAGCGCTGTAAAAGACCTCTTTAATTTTTTTTAAAAGCCTATTACAGCGCTATTTGAAAGAGCGTTGTAAAAGACCTCCTTATTTTATTTTTTAAAACCTATTACAGCGCTCTTTGAAAGAGCGTTGTAATAGACCTCCTTATTTTATTTTTTAAAAGCCTATTACAGCGCTCTTTTAAAGAACGCTGTAAAAGACCTCCTTATTTTACTTTTTAAAAGCATATTACAGTATTTTTTCAACAAGCGCTTTAAAATACCTCTTAACTTAGTATAAAACAAATAATTAGTAAAATACATATATATATATATATATATATATATATATATATATATATATATCAATGCTAAATTGCATGATCATATCATATTGGGATGATCAGTTAAAGTTCAAGAAAAATTCTTAGTACTCAAACAAAGCTTTTTCAAGTTCAATATAAGTAGAAAATCAGTTCTGACAAGTCAAACACTTAAATTACATGAACTTAGTATAAAACACTAAGATCAAGCTAAATATAAGCAGAAAATAAGTATAAGCAGAAAATCATATACAGTTCAAGTTAAATACTAAAATGCTCAATTCTGGCAGATCAAGCAATAAAATTACATGAACTCAGTTCAGATTACATGGCTTATATAAAACAATTAAACACATTAAGATGTCCTTCTTCTTTTCCTGGTGGGATTCACATTTGTTTGTCCATTAACGATACGAAACGATGGATTAATCCAAATTCACTCATCATGATCATCTCTAAGGTATAAACCATCATCAATTGAATCAATTTCATGTGGTTGTGAGGGCTCGTAGGGTTAGGACAACGTATTAAATTTGTTTTAAATTTGTTTTTGTTTATTTAAAGCGCAAGTCTTTTACAACGCTTGTATAAAAAACACTTTAATAGATCATTTAATTATATGAAAGCGCATGTATTTTACAACGTTTTCACAAAAAGCGCTTTAAAAGCCATGTAACATAAAGTGGGAGCGCTACATTTTACAGCGCTTGTGTTTAAAACGCTGTAAAAGCTATGGGAGAACGCTTCAATTTACAGCGCTTTTACAAAAAGCGCTGTAAAAGGGTTGTAAGCATTATGTGCAAGCGCTATGTGACCCTATATGACCCTACAACAACGTTTTTTCTACAACACTTGTCAAAAAAGCGTTGTTGTATCATCCGTTATTTTTCAAAAATTCTACAATAGCGCTTGTATTTAATAAGCGTTGTAAAAGACGCGCTATAAAATGTCATTTTTAGTGTAGTGAGTGTTACTATAATTTTGTTGTTTGAACACCATGAAATTAGTATTTCAAGACACTTGAACACATATCTCATTGTAGTCTTTCTTTATACTTTATCTTCACATCAATCCAAATCAGTGAACTCGTAAGTTTTTCTTCTCTGGATTTCGAAAACAACACCTAAAAAACCGTTGTTCGTTTTAAGTATCTCAAAATTCTTTTATATATAGTTGCCAACAGGAGGGATTGCTTAGGTTAAGTATCTCAAAACGACCCACGAATCTCAACTAATTGTTTGTATAAGGTGTTGTTTACTGTTATCCATGATTCATTATTGTCGAGATTGATCCTTGCATCTATGGGCGTACATGTTTATACTTAGGAGTATGAATATGTTATATTAGACTTTGAAAGATCTGAGTGTGGTCTATGATAAATTTTTTCGGTATGACATTCAGTTTATTATAAGTTTTTTTTTTGGCTTGGTTTTCTAAAAAATTGATATGGCCTAAAAGCAAATTTAAAAGCTTATTTCACAATAAAATATTTAAATAGTATATTTTATATTTTTTTTAAATAGACTAAATTATATCTTTATATATAAACAAATCTTATAAAATTATAACTAGCAAGTAACAATCTTCCAAAAATATATATATACAATTTACACCTTTTTAAATTTTTCTAAAATAATTAGGACATTTGAAGTTTAAGTTGTAAATGTTTATAAATGACACATGATAAAAAAATAAAAAAAAAAGTAAAAAAATTAAATTGTAAATGTTTATAAAGGTAAACGATATGTGTGGGAAAATTGACGATAAACAAAAAATTTACTACAATTAAATAAGATAAATAATGGTAGATGTAATTTTATTTAAATTATAATTATTATATGATAATTTAATCGTGAAAAAACATCTTTCAATTAGCATACCAGTGAAAGTATTTATCCGATGTATAGTTTATATAGTGAATTGTAATTAATGTATTATAATTTTCATATAAACTTTATATAGAAAACATAATCATAAGATATTGTACTAATTAACTTAATACATATTTCTTTTTTATCTAATTTTTCATAAAAGATCGTCTATTGATTAATTACCATACTTTGTCTTTTAATGTTTATGTGTAAGTTTGTAACTTTTCTATATTTATAGCATTTTTTATGCTATAAATAATATGTATTTTAATATATTTTTCTTTAATTTTTTATAAAAAATATAATAATTATAATTATTATATTACAATTGATTCGTGAAAAACAATTATTTTAACTAATATGTTAGTTAAAAATATTTGACTCACTTATAGTTTATAAATAGTCGATCATAATAAGTGTTTTATATATATTTTTTTTTTCAATTTTTAACTAGATGCTATATTCGAACAATACTATTAATGAAATACATACCTATATTTCATCTAATAGTTTATGAAAGGTTATTTTTTATATTAAAAATTGTGATAAATATTTATCTCGTACTTTTATATAATAAATTATCATTATTTTACTATAACTGATCTGTAAAAAGATTATACTTTAACTAACACACTTGTCCCATATATAGTTTATATAGAAAATTATGAATACAATTAGTGTGTTTTATTTTTCTTCAAATTTTTTTCTATAAGATGTTTAACAGACACAATACTATTTATATAGATATTTCTCTTTTATTTAATTGATTATTGACAAATATTTATTTTGTGTATGATTTATAAAGAAAATTACAATTATTGTAATATAACTTTCTTCAATTTTTTTATTTAAAATTTATTTAAGTGACACTATAAATAAAATACATATTTCTCTTTTAACTAATTGATTTGTATAAACAACATATTTTATCTAATTTATCAATGACAAACATTTGTTCTTTGTATGTTCTATACGAAAATTAAAAATAATATATCCCAGACTTCAATATTATTTTGGCAATTTATTTTTTACATACTATACGCTTTTATTTTATATCTTTTATAAGTGATATATTTTAGTCATTTTCATAACCACAACTAAAACTATAGCAACATCTGTTTATTGTGATATCTTATAACAATTATCAATATGTGGTTTGCACTTGAACAAACTCTTCTTGCATGATTTGAAATATATATTAATTCTTTTAAATGAATGACCTTTTTCAGAATTCTCTATAGTATCATTTCATCTTTGTTAAACTTGCACACGTAACTTTATAATTGTTCAAGATTAGACCTTAGTAATTCATGATAGTAAATCATACATCTGTTTGAAAAAATTATTATAAAAATGACTAATATTTATTATCTATAAAAGATAAACGATTAAAATAATATTTGGTATTAGATTTTTTTCACTCTAAAAATCGAATTTAGGTGACTCATCACATATATTTTCTAGGATATTTAGCAGATGAAAAGATATAAAAAATAAGTAAATATTAAAGAATAAATAAATGGAGAAAAATATGAGAGATAGAGAAAAATAAAGTAATAAAATAGAAAAAGTAAAAGAGAATGGGAGTGAAAAGATAATAAAAAAAATATGAAAGTAAGAGATAAGAGAAGTGAAAAAGAATAGAAATAAATAAAGAATATTAAAATAGAACAAAGAATTAGTAGAAAGCATAAAAATAATAAAATATGAATAAGAGAGATGAAAAGTAGAAAGCGAAAAATATGATAAAAGATGGAAAAATAATTTCTACCTTAATTTAAATGTTGTGAGAACTTGTAACACATGTAGTAAAATAAATTCATTTGTATCTTTATAAATATTTACCAAGCTTTCACCTCTGTTATTGTAATATTTTTCACCTCTTATTTCAATAATAGAAGAACGTGTTACATAATGTTGCTAACACTCTTTTAATTTTTTAATTTTTGTATCTATATAAATTAAATTCATTAATTTTTATTTATTTATTTATCTCTTATAAAAACCAATAATAGAGGTAGTATATTTTGTCGACATTATAGTGTTTAATTTGTCAATTATTTTCGAATATATGATTATACACTCAAGTGATAACTTGAACTCTCAACTTATATGATGAGTCGGTTCAACTAAGGCACTCAAACGCATATCATAATTAATTACTATTTAGGGCCCAATCCATATTTAAGAGCCGCGTTTCCTCCATATCAGGCCTCATAGTCATATGCTCTTCTACATCCATAATCGATATCTACACAATAAATAAATAAATAAAATTCAATCAACAATATCAATAACGCCATATGACCTCCCTATGTTGTCACGAAATATTGTTTAAAAAAATGAATTTCTGAAAAGAATTTGAATTTAAATTTTAAGAAAATCATAAAGTAAAAGTAATATATATATATAAGAAAGCTTAAAATAGGTGGTTTGTCAAAAAGATAAGGTTAGATGTATAATTGTGGAATTTGGGATAAATTTTTGTCGTATATTCAACAACCAACACTTTTTCACTTCCTGAAGAAAATTTTCAACAAATGGACTATAAACACATATAATAATAGATTTAAATTTTAATTCTATAATATGTTATAAAATTTATGATTCTAATTTCCTTATTTTCAAATTTATATTTTTGTCAGACATACATTTTATACTTGATAATTTGGAATTCATCATAAACCATGCATAAAAATTACTCAAAATTTTTACAATGACGACACTTCTCCGATGTATAATCAAACAACTTTTTTAATAGTTAAATCAAACTTTACGTTTCATCAATTGGATGCATGACATAGAGACTAAATCCTGAATTCCATACGGTCTAAATTGTAAATAAAACTGATGAATTCCTAACTCAGTTAGAATTGAATCTCTTTTGCTTCAGTTTGGTGGCCGAAAAGCAGTGATTGATTTTCACAAATTTTATTGGAGGATTAATATAAAAATAAAATATTTTTAATTAGTTTTATATATTTAATTTTGGTATAGTAGTAATTCTAATTTTTAAATGTATTAAAAGTATTCGATTTAAAATCAAATATTTATAATTTTGTAAAAAAAATAACTATATTGACAATAAAAATAACAAAAATCATTATTATAGAGTGTATAAAAATCTCCATTACTACTAAGATTTTCTACAATTTCATATTATTAGTAAAATATTGATTATATATATTATATATTATAGATGAATATTATTTTAAATATACCTATTTTTAATGAAAAATAAAATTTTAGAGTTGCTGTATCTCCCTGTTACAACTAAGATACAATCGAGTTGAAAATGTTAAAGTAATGTGAATTGGGGTTGGCAGAACTCAGTGAGTAATGCATGAACTTGTTTATTTATTTTAGAAGGAATAATTATAAGAAGGTATAAAATTGACGTGATGTTGAAAAATAGTACTAAAAAAGTCTTCCTTGTTTATTTTATAGCATTAATTAATTAGGTTTTCATTTATGAAAATAGTACTTTTTTGGATTTTTTTTTCTAAAAAGTGATTGAATTAAAAAATTGATATATTTAATTTATATATTAATAAATATATTAATTTTTGTTTATAAAAAATTGACTTTTTCTTTAAAAAGAAACAGAGATGTTATCTACAATAAAATATGATATTTTTATAGTTATTTTTAAAATACAATTATAAAGTGAATTTATATGAAAATATGATGAGATTTTGTGTTCATTTGGTTAAAAAATTTAAAATGCAATTTTGATTTTATATTTTTAAAGATTACATAAGTTTTTAGTCTCCATACTATTTTATTTTTAGTCGTTATAAAAAATTTCGTCAACTATTAGTTTTTTTAAATTTTTTTGTTTTCATTTTTGGCCAATCATTTTAAATCATTTCTTATGTATCCTTCAAATTTTAAATAATTTTTTGAAATAATGTTTAGGACATTTTTAATTACTTCTATACAAAAATTTAAAATTTTGAAGCAAAACATGAATTTCTAAATTTTTGCACTAAAAAATTAGTATTTAGTTTATCACTTATTAAAAAAATTTAAATATTTGTTGGGAAATTTCTTATAATGTCTTAAATATTTATGTAAAATTTCAAAATTCAAAAGATATATAATAGTTGATTTAAAATTAGAGACAAAAAATGAAAATAACAAATTTTAGAGGACCAAAAGTTTATGAAATTTTATATAAGCACTAAAAGCAAACTAATATGATTTTATAGGGATTGAAAAAATATTTAACCCAATTTTTAAAAATGACGTTCATGAGAATTTACTTTAAAGTAGTTGTAGTTGTTTTAAACTCATTTGGTATTGATTAAAAAAGTAAATTTGATATTCAATAATTTAGATATTCTATCATGATAAAAATTATTTTTTAAAAAGATATTTTTCAAAATTATTTTTCCGAATAACTTCTCAAAATAGTTTTTTATTTTAATTATTTTATGAAATTTTATTATTCAAAACAATATGTAGCAAATAGATGAAATACATAATGAGATGTTTTAAGATAAACTATTTAAACTAATTTTTATTTAAAATTTTAATTTTAAATTCTTTTAAATAAGTATTATAATAAAAAATGAAATATTAAAAAAATCATTTTTTTTAAATCTTAAACAAACGAAACATTTACTATTTACTGAATATGATGTAAAATAAATTTTCGTAGACACATACCTCTATTAAATTCATATATTATAGGGTTGAATTTCATTTATATCATATTTTTATTCAAAACTCTCTATTATATCTACATTGAAATTTATATACCAAAATTATATAGCCATTTATTTTATTTTATTTATAACAAATGATTGATTATTAGTTTAATAAATAAAAAACAAAATTATATTCATAAAATTAAATAAAATACATTTAATAGAATAAACAAAAAATACAGTTAATTCAGTTGAGTAGAAGTGTCAAAATAAATAGCGTGTTATATTATCTTAATAATATCCTCTAAAAATAAAATGAAGTTGCTAATAAATGGAATGAAGTTGTTAATTTATCTATAAGAGATAATTGTTAAAATAATATAACACGTTACTTATTTTGACACATCTACTCAATCACATTAATTTGATGTATTTTTTTTCTATTAAATGTATTTTATTTGATTTTATTAATATAATTTTATTTTTAATTATTAAATTAATAATTAACGAATTATTATAAATAAATAAATAAATAAATGACTATAAATGATCGCATTCTCACATTGCAACTTCATAAATATAAAAATAAAATAATATATTTTGATATATAAATTTTAACGTAGAGTGTAATGATTTTTTTTTTTTGATAAAAAGATGATATAAAAATAAAATATCTATATTATTGTAGGAATTGTTTTTTTAAATAACCTACTTAAAAAAAAAATACACATGCATCTTATTTTGAAACTTATATATTAATATCTCTCAATTTTTTTTATTTAATTGGAGTTCATCTTTAGAAAGAAAGAACTCGTGATGAATTAAAAAAAGTAAAGGGAGTTCAAGAGTGAACACGCTAAATATTTATTTCTCTCTTATGAAATGAAAGGAATCAAATAGAAGTGACGATGATGAGTTGAGTGATTTGTAAGATAAAAAACGTTTGTGCGTGTTGTGGACTCGTTCAATATTCTAAAGTCAGAGTTGAGATCCTGATGATAGTGAGGTTTCACATAAGAATCAAAGTCAATTTGTTGGCAGAGTGATACACCAGTTGAAGTGTGACTTTCTGGTAATCGGTTGCCGAATTTAACGACCAAATTAACGTTACAATACAATTTATTTACAGCATATTCTTAAGTTTAGTTTGACCTATAATATGTCTTCAATGGCTCGAGTCTTCCATGTCAATCTTGTCTTTGTTGCGTGCTACGCGTGCTATAAGGTTGCGTATTATGAGCGGCTTAATTTTAAAAACAAATTTTGAGTTTTATTATAAAATAAATAAGAGTTTAGGACTCATTTAATACTTTAATAGACTTATATTTGTCTATTTTTATTAACACTAGCAGTTTAAATCTTTTTATAAGTATTATATTTGACCTATATTTTTTGGTATAATTTTAAAATAAAAAATTGATTTAAATAATTTCTTATAGGAAACTGTTTTAACTATTTTGTTTAATTTTTACAATTTTTTTATCCTAAAATTTTAAATGAGAAGCTATTTTGAATAGTTATCCGTAAAAATTATTTTGATATGTTTAATAAAATATATGATTTTGTTTATGTTAAATTTTTTTATTAATATTTTAGTTAATGTATGTCAAAATAATTTTTTTAATATATAATAAATAAAGTTGAGATAACTTCAATTATTTTTGAATTCTTTTGTTTTTACAAATTTTAATTTTAATTTACTTTTTAATGAGAAAAGAATGATGCAACGTGAGTGTAAGTCAATAAATAAATACTAAATCAACAGTTAGAATTGATAATGATAACTATCACTAGTGAAAAATATTTTGTACTAATACAGTATAATTATTAAACTCATAATATTTAACAAACACAAATTAGAGAGTGGAGTCATGACCATACTCTTAAAGAAAGAACTTAGTATACTGACTTTTTTAGTAAAAATATTTATCTATCTCTATAGTGAAATTTGTTTTTTATATGCCTCTAAATGCTTCGAGAATAGTTTATTTTTATTTATATATTTTTTTTCAATTATTTTTAAAAATACTTCATTTGAAATTAACATACAAAAATATTTTATTTTATTTTACTTTTAAGAAGTCATAAAATAGAATGTCACTATTTAAAATAATTTTTTGTTCTTTTAAAATGTCACATATTAAAAACAAAATATATAATTATCGCATCTTAAAATATAAAAAGTTGTTGTCAAGTAGTCGTATCTTTACCTTACATATTCTTATATTAATTTATCGAGTATATTAATTTTTTTTGAAAAGAGAATATAAACGAGAAAAATCTTTAAGAATATAATTCCTTATAGAATAATTGGTTTTTCAATTTTTATTTTTTCCTTTAAAAAAGTCCTCTTATAAAACAAACAAACGGGCCCACAAATAAAAAAGTGTAGGAAGTTTGGGGTTCTAAAGTGTGATACACATAATAGGGGCGGTGGCGGTGGCGGTTTCAAGTTCCAACTTGTCATACACAGTCAGCGGATATCACACACGTGCGCGGATCGCATAACGGCTAATCCAACAGCTGTAGGGACGATAATTACTTTAACAAAGAGATTTTCCTTTTTTTCAATTTAGATATGAGAAAGAATCCCCGTCACGAATTTAAATTTGATATATTCTACTTAATTTAATAATATTGATACTTTTTTAAGCTATATTCGAGAGTTTGGAGAAGAGAGAATAAAAGAAGACTATGATGGTAGGAAAAATAAAAAGAAATTTTTTAATTTGTTTGAAATAGAAATTTTATAGAAAATAATAATAAAATAATTTTTAATTTTAAAAGTATCTTAACAATATAGAAAAATTTTAAAAATTTATTTAAACTTTCCAAAATCTTACTCCAATACATTTTGAGTTCTCTCAAATAAGATGAATTTTATATTATGAAGAAAAGTAAATTTCTCAAAGCTCTCCTTTCTCCAATCTCTTTCGTCCTTCCATTTTTTCATTCCTTAATCGCAAAGTATTTTTCGCTATCGATATTCTACTATATTTGCGAATGCTATTTTTCCTTCATTATTTCATTGCGAGTGAAATTAATTTTTTTTTTATATTTTAATAAAATATTATTTATATATTTTAGTTCATTTATTGTTGTTAATAAGTAAGAATGAATCAAAAGAACCACCTTAAAAACACATTTATTATTTACTCCATATTATTTCCTTGGTCCCATTATAAAGTCGCGTTTATAAAAATAAATTTGTTCTAATATAAATATTTATGTTTTTAACTTAATATTATTAATTTTTATAATTATATATTCTAATTAATATCATTTACATTACATTTGTATTTTTCATTTAAGATAACATTGAAATTAATAAGTAAGTGTTATATTTATTAAGACAAAAAATAATCTGATTTAAAGATTAAAACTACACGCGATCCAATTTAATTTGGATGACTCATTTAAAAAAAAATAAAGGATAAATAAGTTTTTTGTCCTTATAAAATCTCATTATTTTATTTTTAGTTCGTATAAAAAATTCCATCAATTCTCATTCCCTTAATATATATATATATATATATATATATATATATATATATATGTATATATATATTTTCGTTTTTGGTCCTTGAAATTATATCAACTAATGTGTATTTTTCAAATTTTTGAATGATTTTATTGCGGTAATACTCAGAATATTATAAGAAATTTTCCTATAAATATTCAGAAGTTTTTAACAAATAATAAATTAAATATTATTTTTTAAACACAAAAGCTAAAAAATTCAAATTTAATCAATCATTTATTGAAAAATTTTAAATTTTTATACGGAAGTTGTTAAATATATTGTAAATAAAATTCAAAGAATACTTTAAAATCAATTACAAAAAGTAAAAAGGAAAAATTTAAGGGATTAAAAGTTAAAAAAAATACACAATAGTAAAATTTTAATCGAATATAACATCATTTAGATTGAATGGATTTTGGGCGGATTCAATTTACAATTTTGTAAAAAATTATATTAATTCTAATGTAAAGTATAATATATAATATCCTATAAATTAATATTATGGAATAAAAGTTACCAATTACGTTTGTTACGTATGAAACAATAAAAAAAATAGATTATAATCTAATAAGAATTATTAAAAAAATTTAAAACCAACAAAAATTATAATAAAATACAATATCTCAATCCAACAATATATATTTAAATTGAGGAGCTTAAAATTTGTATTAATAGTCATTTGACATTCGTTTTCAAGAGTTTTTAAATTCAGTATCTTGAAACTATAAATTAAACTCTTTATTTATTTGTGCGATTTTAATTTAAATCAATCTATCACCACCATCTTTGTGCAATAGAGTTAGTAATAAGGGGAGTGTCTTTATTTTTTATTTTTACTAACATATCACATATATTATATTATAGTGTAGGATTGTTTTTTTGTTACTGAATAATGAGTGTCTCGATGAATAGGCAAGTTTTGTTTCTCAATTTATGATGAGTAATTAACATTTTTATTATAGTGTGTGTCATCAATCAAAGCAGAAACGCGTTTTTGCCATCTTACCGACCCTTTAATTTCATGTTTAAAACTTTGTTCATAGATGTGTTCAAACCTGCTTCTATTCTATTCCTTTTCATCAATATATTAATTATTATAGATTTAATATATATATATCATTCGTGTATCATGATGTGTATAAAGAGTTAAATATAGTATGAAATGAAAACTTTTATATATATATATATATAAAGTCGAATATGTTTAAACTTTATCTATCTTTCTGTTATGGTCCCATATACTTCTTCAGACAAAATGAATTGACAACATAAAATAGTAAATAAAAACATGAAATGCCTTGAGAAACAAGAAACAAGAAACAAGAAAGAAAGAAATCACACATGTATTTTTATGATCATATATATAGATCAGTGCCTACCATCATCGATCCATGTCATCCCTCCAATTCCTAGCAGGGTCAGAAGCTGAATTAGAAGAAGAAGAAGAGGAACCACCAAATTGCATTGACAATCTGAGAAGCTCTTGTTGCTGCTGCTGAGATAAACCAGAAGAAGAAGAAGAAGAAGAAGATGCAGTTGATAATTGGTGATAGAAACGAAGCATATTATCATGATTGAAGTTGTTACTAGCAGAAGGAGGGTGAAAAGGAATAATATTTGGATATGTTTGTTGAGAAAAGTGTGGAACAGATTGTTGTTGAAGCTGGTGGTATGCAAATTGATCTGTTGAACTTTGAACCCTTTCTGGAAAATTGAGTTTAGCTTTGCTTCCTTTGAATCTCAGAGCAGCTTCATCATAGGCAACAGCTGCAGCCTCAGCAGTTTCAAAGGTTCCAAGCCAAACCCTAGCCGCCTTCTTCGGATCCCTAATCTCTGCAGCCCATTTTCCCCATGGCCTCTGTCTCACTCCTCTATAGTGTCTTCTTCTTTCACTCCCTTCATATAAATATATTTCACATTTAAACCCTATCTTTGCAATATATTAATTCACATTTTTTTAAATTGATTAGGGCTCTATATTTTATGATAATATGTCAATTTTTTCATTCTAAAACTACAAATTTGAAATACAAACTTTATTCTCTATATGCTTTCTTTCTAAAACCTTTGCATCCAAACATATTAAGCCATGTTAGGCTAAAATAGAGAAAAATGGAAGATTATGATTCATAATTTGTTATTTGATAAATTCACGATATATAATAATCATACAATCTCTTTCAAAACTGTTTAAATTTGCTGAGTACAATAAGTGTAAAATTAACTGACGGCATATATGAAATTGTAATACGTGTTTGGATCCTCTTGTATCATGCAACAACTAGAGAGGATTCAAGTTCACGGTATTAATCGATTTGAGTCGGTGATAGTACAAAACATAATAAAATATTTAAATTCCAAGATGAGTTTAGATTAGTGAGTACATTGACCTACAAAAGGCCGAAATCCAATTTGGTGAAAACATATTAAAAGCATGGAGAGGTGTGAATGAGGCACTTACCTTGATCTTGTTCTTGTTGCTGTGGTTGTTGTTGATTGATATTATTATTATGGATAAAATTTGAGTGGGAATTAGAAGATTGATGCATGTCACTATTATTATTGTTGCCGCCCATGACTTGAGTAAGGGCAGATACTATAGCTGACATATCTTGCTCTGACCTTTCAGAAAATACTGGAAATAAATTCTCCTCCTCTTCTTCTTCTTCTTCTTCCCAACTACTTTTATTCTTTTTATCCATCTTGATCGGTAATACACCTAATTAATTACTTTAATATATATAACATGCAATCGATCAAATGTATTCTTAACTATTTCTTATTTTGTTCATCTAAAATATGATCCTAATTATATTAATCTAACAATGAAATAGATTTAGAATCAGAAGGGGAAGTATTAGGGTTTAGGTGGAGTGATATATATATAGGTCTTGATGTCTCGTGTGAAAGTTTGAAAATAATGAACGGACAGCAGAAAAACAGAACCCGCCGAAAATCAAAAAGTTCTTTTTTTTTTTTTTCGAGGAATTCTTAGCTGCTTTTTATGAAAATAAATAAAAGTGCTGTACTTTGTGATATGAAAATAAAAGGGTAAATTCTCAGTATCTATTGTTATTATATCTCATTTTAAGATCTTTAATTGCATAGATAAAGTGGTAACCATGATCATTTTAAGATCTTTTGCTTTATGTAATTTTTTTTCTTCAATATCTGTAAATTATTATTTTTATTTGATTTTGACCTTTGTTTATTTATTTTATTTATGTAAAATTGATTTTTATTGAAACCAATCCTTATAATATATATAATATTTAATTTTAATCCATTAATTATTATTTATGTAAGAAATTACACATACCAATTTCAATAAAAATCAGTATTGGAGTGACTAAAATTAAATAACAAAGATAAAAAAAACAAAATAAAAATATTTAAAAAGAAAAAAATAAAGCAGAAAAAACTTACACAAAAAACGTCTATTTCTAAAGACCTAAATTATATGTTTAATTCAAATAAAAATAACATTTTGGATATTATTTTGATTTTTTTAATTCTTTTAGTATATATATATATATATATATATATATATATATATATATATATATATATTTGTAAAATGATTAATAACTTATTTATAATTAAATTTCTTTTATAAATATTTTTAATAGAAATTAAATTAAAATTATTTAATTTATCTTATGACATTATTAATCATTAAAAAATATTTTTAAAATGTCAATTTAATGTGTAAAAACAATAATATTAATTTTGAAAAACTTTTCTCAACTATAATGCGACATTTATTATTAGAATAGTTCATATAATTTTATAAGTTGTATTTGCATCAGGAAAACAACTAAATATCTCTGAAGAATTCAATATTACCATGTTTGATTTAAATTCAATAGTTAAAATCTATAAATGTTTTTATTTCTTCAAATGAAATTTCATCATCAAAATTAATTATTAGATATAATTCTAGAGTATTTATGCACATACGGATGATTCTAGATATAATAAAAACGGGTAATAGTTTTACCATAAACTTTAAATTATTTTGTAATTTTTTTTAATGTTATCCCATTTTAACCATATAAAATTTAATTCTAAAAATATTTCTTGTGAAAAAATTATATATTATATAATTTTAATTATAAAAATATTTATTCATAGTTCTACATTACGTGGTACCCGTCAAAAAAGAATTAATTGTGCGGTTTTTTTTTTAATAATTTTATTTTCAAAAAATGTATCTAAATTACCGACGTAGTCTATATTTTTTTTGTACTTTTTTTAACGTCCATTTTAGTTTTAATATAAGTACTATTTGGACGATTTTTTTTAATTCTCCGCATTTTAGGATTGTGATACAATGTTTCACCTTCATATGCCAATATCCTTCATTGGGTATAAGTGGAAACTCTTCTTTGTACATGTTAAATATATTAACAACCTTGTACACATCACGTAGAAACACTAAATAGTTTTGACGAGCGTAAGAGCATGCAACTATGACATGTGAACAAGAAACATGTATAGCCTGAAATTTTTCATAATCACACCATTTTCTTTGAAGGTTGACTTCAAAATGACCAATTGATCGCACCTCTCTTGGATTTACTGTTTCATGCACCATGAAATAATAACAATTTCGGTCGAATTGCATGACTTGGTGAATATATGTTTACCAACTTCATATTTAATTTTGTCCATGCAATCGTCTGTGTATACTCGACCAGAAGCTAATGATGTCTGATGTTGTTGTCCCCTTTCTGCATATAAAACTACCAATCTAGATTGATTGTACCAAAACAGTGATTGAGAGATTGCGCGTACCCTTGAGCATTGCGTTGATTGACTCGAAAATGTTTGTTGTCACGTGTCCCCGTCGTCGACCTTGAGAATAAGCCATAATCAATTGTTCTGGGGGATATTATCGATTCATCTTAAAGCCTCTGGATTTGCCATCCTGTTTTCATTGCGGTAATATTTGAATGATGGCTCATTTAATGCATATCATGTTATAAATAATGTAAAAATTATCAAATATGATAAAGTGATAAGTGGAAAATATAACTCCAGAATCATCGAATGAAGAAATAGTTATACATTGTAGATCATACATTTTAGAATTGATTGGCGGCATATTAATGTCTGACAAATCCCACAACAGAGTACATATTATGTGGTTGCACTTGTTGAGATATTTGCGAGAGACGGGAGAATACTGTTGGGGTTCAACGTGATTGGCAACAATTTATAGAGAATTGTGTGGTGCATCTGAATCCGGTGTTACGTCGGTGGACTCAAATTCTAAATTTTGGAATGCATATACTCCATTGAATCAAAAATCCAACTGAACTCAAGGTAGAAGTAGTTATTCTGCAACACTTTCTCCTAGACATCCTCAATAGCAAGAAGAAGAAGATCAAGGAGAATAACAAACTCGTAATGTACCAAGGCGTCGTCAAAATATAGTACGTGTGAGAAAACCTCGGCAATGTGGTACCTCGGCAATGTTTAAAATTTGTATTTATGTATTTTTATGAATTATATATATATATATATATATATATATAGAATAAAAATTGATTTATTTTTTTGAAAAAACTCTTTCCAAATTGCGACTTAAAAAAAAGTATTTCAATTAATAAATTTCAAAAGGGAGTATTTGAGTAATGTTTTTTTTTTTGGAAAAAAGAGTATTGAAAAAAAAAAAACTCTAATTTTGCATATGAAAAATTGAGAAAGATAGCTTCTAACAACACTATGTTGCATGGATAAAATATTATATTTGACTGTCTATTTTTATTATTATAATTTTTTTTTTACGAGAAAGAGTAAATGTTCATCCTTAAATTATTTTTCAAAAGGTTGATATTAGACACAGTCGATTTATAGTATGAAAGATTTTTTTTTATATATATATTTTTTATAAACTAAGATACTAGTACATATAAATATTCAAAAAATATAAGTGTGATATTTAACAAAAATATATATATAAGAAAGTCTCTTTCTCACAACATTATAAATTGAAAAACAATTTGAAAATAAATAATATATATTATGAAATATTAGGATAGAAGATTATATTAATCTAACGAGTGCGTTTATTTTAGATTTTTTTATGAAATAAATTATTTTTTAATCAAAAATTATTTTTTTAGTTAAAAATAATAGTTTCTGATATTTGCTACTTGCGATAGATGAAAGAGAAATACATCATAAATTTTAAAAATACGAAACTTAACTAAATCATGTAATTATCTTTATCTTTTTTGGAAAATCCAAAACTACCCTCCATCAGTTTTTACTACGGTTTTCTTTATCAAGTAAGTTTTCTTTTATTTTTACATTATTAATACGATTTTTTTTTGCTTTTGTATGTTTATTTATTGTTTTTTATGAATATTTAAGGTACATTAATCAATTTTAAAACGTATCTAAGAAATAATAATTAGAAAACTTATATCTTTTATGATAATTTTATACTTTAAAAAATTACTTTTATAAAATTATATACAAACGAATTAAAAATCATTTGAAAACAATTATTTTTATAATAGTAAACAAGAAAATCAAAAAATCATTTTTAAACAAATCTTTATAAAATAATCTCTAAAACTTTTAAACTAAAAATCATTTCTATTTAAAATCAAACAAACACACGAGATCAAGAAATATTATTTACGTAATATAAAATAGAAAAAGATTAAAAGAATATGAAGTATAAAGTTTAACAGAAAAATATAACATTATAGAAAAAATAAATGAGAAAAACTAATTTTATATTTATGCAGAGAAAAAGGATCTTACACTATCAATATCAATGTAAATCAATTTTGTATTGACAGTAAATGACCACTATTAATTTTATCTTCTCCTGAATACATGTTTCCTCTAACTAGCAGCAAATTTCTTAGCAAAAAAACATCAGTAATTAAGCAATAGGTTTATGTACATATATGGCAGCAAATGGAACTCGTCAAATTGCATGGCCAAGATTCAATATATAGAGAATGTGAATTTTCTGAATACAGGTGGCTGCCAACATTCTCTGGTGTCAAAATATTCTTATTTTGTCTGCATAGATCACTGATAGTACCCACTTCCTATTCCAGTTTGTTGGCCACTGGGTATCACCTCTTGTACGGGCCCAGACCTGGGGAACAGCAGCCACATTAGGTAGATCAAACGAGCATTTTGGTCCTCAAAATTGTAAGAGACAAATAATTTAGCCCCTCAAATTTAAGAAATAACAAAGTAATTCCTCCAGTTAGAGAAGGTCAATCAATTTCCTCAACCAGAATATCTCTTTAGTATACATCCATCAAAATCAACGAAAGACCAACATATTAACTTGAATAGTGTTTTGATGCATCGAGAAAAACACACAATCTTTAAATTGTAGTGCTTAATTTGGAAACATGGTTCAATTGACTGCCATTGTTCAATTCAACAAACTAAATTGCTATTTTGTAAATTTGAGGGACTATATTGACTGGCCCTTACAATTTCGATGACTAAAATATTGATTTACTCCATTAGGTATTAACAAAATTCACTTCACATTGGCAATGGCCAAATGCCTAAAAGCCCATAGCTAAGTATGCATGTTCAGAAAACAATTATAAATTTTTAAATTGACTTTCATGCTTTGATAAGGATGTGGGACAAAGCTTTCTCTGCTGGAATCTTAAACATAGTTTCAATCGATGAATTTCAGTTAAGAGAGTTTTAATATAACCATGAGATCAGACAAACGTTGCAGATAAAATTAAAAGGATTTCAGGGATAAGAATATATTTAACCCAAGAGAAGTTGAAAAATACCCTTGATCAGAATATGTGCTAGATATAACTTGTTGAGGAACATATGCGCCAGATGTAACTTGTTGAGGAGCATATGGATAATATAATGATGATGAAGCATGTGATTGCGCCACAACATTGGCGTAGTTCATATTCACCATGGAACCGTAGGCAGCTTGTAGATTTTGAGTTGTCTGACATGTTTGTTGAGGATCTGGATATGATTGGGCATAATTGCTGCTCACATTTGCCGCGATTGAATAAGAGTCAGGTTGCGGATTTTGGTTATTCTGGTGAGTATAGTGAGGATCCCACAGCACTTGGGAATGACTGATACCCACATTCGCCGCTGGGGGATTAACACCGCGTGGTGGTGGGTTTAGGATACTCTGATGAAGCTGTTGAGGATCTTGCAGTGATTGAGTATAACTGCCACCCGTCATCATTGAAGAATGAAATTCAGGTGTTGGATGTAAGACATTAAGATTTACATGTTGAGAATGTTGCAGCGATTGATCATAACTATGGCTACTACCCACAGTCATCATGGAAGAATGATATTCAGGCTGTGGATGTAAGACATTATTAAGATGTTGATGTTGAGAATGTTGCAGGGATTGAGTATGACTTCCACCCACAGTCATCATGGAAGAATGAAATTCAGGTTGTTGATGTAAAACATTAAGCTGTGCATGCTGAGAATCTTGCATTGACTGAGCATAGCCACCGTCATTATTTACTAAGGATGAATGAAACTCAGGCTGCGCCGTAAGGATATTCTTGTGTGTGTATTGAGGATATGTATTTGCCAGTGCATGGATCTGATTTCCTGAAGCTTGGGATGGCACAGACTGAGCAGCAACTGGCATCGAATTTTTGACAGGATAGGCGGCCCAACCAGTAGGCTCCTCAAGTCCATTTCGATGTTTATGGTTCAACAGCCCAGGAGCTTGATTAGGTGACATCCTAGACAAAATAGAATCCTCAAAATGAGATGATGCCCTTGATGTCTGATTAAAAACTCCATTCGCTGGTGGATGTGGCAGCATCGAGGCAGAGTATATGTCGTTCAAAACAGGATGTGTACGTGCAGTTGACAATACATGTAATGGGCGAAACATTTCTAATAGATTTCTTACCTGCAACATGACAACAAATTTCAACTAAAAATGACAGTGGTAATACGAGAAGTTCCTTTTCACTCAAAAAGATAAGACAAAGCAAAGAAAGGAAAACCAGAATGTAATATTTGCAAGTAAAATCAATTTGCAATAGATTAAAATGAAGCTTACCTGTCTAACATTCAGTTCAGGATTAAACTTGTTAGAGTGTTTCTGATAATTATCTTTTATAGCATGTTTAAAGTGATCCTCGGGCAAGGGCAAGACATCTTTATCGATTTTGAATCTCACCTGAACAAAATAAAAACATCGTTGACAAAGACAAAATAAGATAAAGTGAAAAAATCCAAGTGTCTATGTGTGTGTGTTTGTGTGTATATATATATATAGAGAGAGAGAGAGAGAGAATTTCTATACAATACAAAAGGAATAACGCACGACTTGAAACGATTACTCGGTGCAGTGCTTTTGTATTTTTTAGAATAAAAGTAAAAAAGATAATAGTAAAAAATAATTAAAAACAAAATTCAATCCAACGGTTGACGGGCCTTCGTTGTTTTTCCGTGATCTAACCAATCGTAACATTTAGCTTTATCTACACACACGTGTGTATATATATATATATATATATATATTGAATCGTCATAAAATAAGTACAAATATCACTATTACCCTATTTAGTATTTACGATATTTACATGATACTTTCAACCATAACTACTTATTTACATCATTCATAACATTCCTCCTCATACTGGAGCATATAAATTATATGTACCATACTTGGTACATATATAGGACTTGTTCAAATTGGCTTATTTGAGCTTATTTGTTGGTATAAACATTAGTGAAACTGTTTGGGATAACTTATGGAAACAATTTATCCATGAGCTATTTTTAGTTTATTTCTATAAACTCTACAGGATAGCTTACACAAAAGCACTCGTATTTCTATAAACTCTCCAGGATAGCTTAAGAAATAGCTTACACAAAAGCCCTTGTATTATTCTCCCTCTGGAATGAAATATAAGCAAAAGTGGTAGTTGAAAGGTTTATTTATCTGGTTAAAAATTTAGTCTAGATACATCAATTTTTCAACTACCATTTTTGCTTCTATTTCATTCCTGAGAGAGTAGTTTTTATGCTATAGAAATAACTTATAAATAAGCACTTATATGATAAACGCTTATACTAATTAAGTTGTTAATCCTAACATTGGGATAGTCTATATATGAGGAACCACCAAAGACTTGCTGGAAACATCTGCTAATTGATCATATGAGCCAACAAAGCTAGTGGTGATGTCTCTAGATAAAAATTAAAATCATCTTGCTAATGCCTAATAAAAGAACAATATATCTTGGTATGCTTAGTTCTCATAAAAGATTGAATTTGATGCAAAACAACTTGACTATGTCGAATGAGTGTCAACTCTGTACCATTTTCAAATCTAAGCTCTTGAAATAACACTTAAAAACATATGAGTTTACAAGTAGCCGATGTCATGGCTTGATATTCAGCTTTTACGCTTGACTCTGCAACGTCATCCTGCTATTTTTCACCAGGAGATAAGGTTGCCCCAATAAATATATAAAATACCCAGAAGTGGATCTCCTATTAGCAGGAGAGCTCTCCCAGTCAGTATCTGGGTATCAGCACGAGTGTGACTTATTTTCACAAATAAAACCTTTTCATGGAGTTGCCTTAATGTATTTCAAAAAGAAAATTACGACATCCCAACCAATGTCCTTTACAAGGTGAGTCAAGAAATTGACTTACCACGTATCATAAAAGGATCTGCGTCTCTCTAGTTCCCCTGATTTTGTATAAGTTTTGCATTAGGATCCATAGGATAGGAGTATTATCATGTTTAGCATTTATCGAACATGTTTTCCCCATAATGTCCATGACATATTTCCTCTGAGAAATTATAATACAATCCTTGGATTGTGCCACCTCTATCCAAAAGAAATATCAGTGTGTGCCAAGACCTTGTGTCTGAAAAAGTGACAAATGTTTTATCTGAGCAAGGCAATGATAATCATACCTATAATGACAATGTCATCAATATACACAACCAAGTCAAAACATTTTGTGGTTAAACAACACTAGAAGACTGAGTGATCGGCCTCACTTCAAGTAATACCAGACTACTTACTAGCATCGGTATATTAGCTAAACTATACCCCAGGGGACTATTTAAGGCCATATAGAGATTTTCAAAAACGACAAACTAGGCCTAAAGCCCCCCGAGCAATAAATCAAGAAGGTTACTCCATATAAACTTCATTGAGATTAACATGGAGGAAAGCGTTTTTAAAATGAAGTCGATGAAGCGGAAAATGGAAAATAGTAGCAAGAATGAAAACAAGCATGCAAAAGCCATTTTTGCTACGGGGAAAATGTGTCCCCACAATCCAAACCAAATACTTGTGTGTAACCTTTAGAAACTAGTTTTGCCTTAAGGAAGTCAACTTGACCAACTTCAACTGTAAAGACCAACCAACATCCAACAACAGACTCCCTAGAGAAAGAGCAACAAGGTCACATGTCCCACTACTCTAAAGTGCACAAATTTCTTTAACCATAACCTATTGCCACCAAGGATGAGAGAGAGCTTCACTTGAAGCCTTTTGAATATAAATACCAAAGACAAGTAGAATGTGAAGGCCACGTAATGCGCAGAAGGAATACAGGTAAACTGTATAACTCTTTGGAGTGCAACAGGAAGATCAAGTATAGGGTTTAGGTTGGAGCAGGGGGAAGTGTAGTTAGGGGAGAGGCTATAAGAGCTGTAATTGGAGGGACATGTGCTGGAGATGGAGCACCACTGGTGGAGTGCACTCAATTAAGAAAAGATGAAGAGGTACAATGTCTGAGATAGATTCGGGTGAGAGGTAGAAGCTCCATAGAAAGGTACAGACTAAAATAATATCACATCATTTGAGACTAGATACTGACACAAATCAGGTGAGTAACAATGATAGCCGTGTTGGGGTCGACTGCAACCTGACAAGACACATTTAAGAGATTGAGCAAACAATTTATCAAGACCAGAAGCAAGATTATGGACAAGACAAGTAGACCAAAAGATGCGAGGTTGCAAGGAATGCAGATGTTGATGGGAAAATAATCCAAATGGGGTACTCGGTTCTAAAAATAGATAAAGGAATCCAATTATGAGATAAAAAGCAATAAGAACAACATTCCCCCAAAATAAAAAAGGAATGTGCCTATGGATAAGGAGAGCTCAAGTTGTTTCAATAAGATGACGATTTGCACGCACAACAACTCCATTTTATCGAGGGATACGACCATACGAGCACATAAAATTTTATGAAGAATGCTATGTCAGGCTACAAAGATCCAAAATGATTGTGATAAGTATTCACGAACATTAACACTTCACAAAGTACGAACAAAGCACCAACCTGCCTTTTTGTCTCATGGAAAAGTGCTTGCAAATGGAGAACAATTAAGAGATGTTATTCATACAAAATAACCAAGTACAAGCAACTAGTCATCAATGTATATAACCAAATATTTGAACCCCAAAGTTGACTTCGTATGACTAGGACCCCAGACATAAGAATAGTCTAAGGCAAAAGAGACTTAGCTCTACTATGGACCCAATCAGGGAATGAACTACTAGAATGTTTCGCAAGTTGACAAGACTCACCAAAAAGATTGGATAATTTGGACAGACTTGACACCAATTTTTGTAACTTTTCAAGGCTAGGGTGACCCAATTGAGCATATACTCGAAGGGCGGAGTCTATGGCAGTGTAGATACATGAGTGGTTTGGGAGATGGTGGAGGACATTAGACTTACATTCGACGCCCAATTGCCAATCATCTGTCTCAAACTTCGGTCCGAAAAGAAAATAGAATCTCTACTAATCAACATTACACAGTCAACAAAGTGAGTCAAACAACTAATTAGAAATAATATTAAGTGAAGAACCTGGAACACACAATCAACTAGAAAGAAGAGAAAAGGATGTGTTGTACCTTTGGATTGTATTTGAGAATAATTAGCTAAAGTAACCATTGGTAACTAATCAAAGATAGAAAGTTAAGATAATAAGGATTTATAATCAGAGATGTGATCAGTGGCACCAGATCAAGAACCCAAGGACCAATGGTAGGTGATTGGGAGAAACAAAATTGGTGTCGACAATAGAGACAATAGAATAGGAGACCTGGCGACTGTCATTGTTGAGACCATTTCAAAAACTCAAAATAGGCAACTTGTTTTTCAGCGAGACTTTAGGGTTGGCGTTCCTGAAAACACTCAAAAAAATTCATAGGTGGTTGATGTTGCAATAAAATTTGGTAGATGGGGCTATATGGTCCAAGAAGAGAGAAAATGCACCCAAAAAATGTTGTATGCAAAAGGACAAGCAACAGCTTACATAACGACTATTGATGGATGTGACAAGAAAAATGGGCAATCTTACCAGTAGAAAGACAGGCTTCCTGGAACGGCAACCAAGCGCACCACCATAAGCGGCAGAGATGGTGGCAATTCCAAAAAAATGTAAGAGGAAATAAAAGACTAGTAAAAGAGCGTGTTAGCACGTGTAAAACCTTTTACTTCCCAAAAAATGTAGGAGGAAATAAAAAAGTATGTAAGCACGTGTAAAACCTTTTCAACCTAAAACTTTGAAGGGTGGTACAACGAGGACATGCAATTCTGATGGTGGGGGAAAATATCTGAGCCGTTGGAAAGGTTGAAGAACATGTCAGAAAGTGGGGACACGGCATTAGGGAGTGGAAACTAAATAATGAACACCAGTTTCGAAGAAAAAAATGCACCAGTAGACAGTGGGTCCACTGAGTAGGCAATAACTAGAGTAGCCTCTTGTTAGGCTCTAGATACCATGTTGAGAAAGAGAGAATACGAGAGAGCAAGTGAAAGAAGTCATGTGTGTTATACAACAAAGCTATATTATACACATAAATACTGAATCATAAAACAAATACAAATATTATTGCTACCCTATTTATGATAAGTATATGATACTAACAACCATAGCTTCTTATTTACGTCATTTCTAACGAACATGAAAGTAGGGAATGGAACCTTAATAGATATTGTGAAGTTGACATTGTCATCATCGATTTCAAGTATGAGTTATGAGAGGCACTTGTTGATTAGTAGGATGGCAACACAACCCGAACCCGTTCCGCTAGTAATATTATTGTCATTTTTAAATTTTATATACATGTACATATTCAATATTTTTTTAATATTAAAAATTGTAATCTTCTCTCAATATAAAATATGATTTTATTATTTTTTTAATTTTATTACTTTATAATAATTATTATTTTTATTATATTAATTATAATAAATATGACTTTTAAATTTATTATTTTATATATATGAATGAGTGCAAGCGAAGAAACCCGAACCTCGTCGCAGACAGGGTAGGAGACTTAAATTTCACACCCAATAAGAAACGAGGACGGGTGCGGAGTTCCCCGACTAGTCGGGTGCGGGGTGAGAGAGTCTCCTGCCCTGCCCCGTTGCCATGCCTACACCAAAATTTGTAAGGGATTGACTGACTTGTGAAGTTAATTGACGGACGTTGACCAAAACAAGGAAAGATTAGGATAAACAAGAAAGCCAACATGCAAGTTGGGTTCTTGAAGCGACAAGAATTTAACTCATTAATTTAAGAGCAAGCTAATTAGTATAAGTTTGAGAAAAGGGAATTTCGTTTTACTCAAGAAAGAGTATAGCTGGCGTATCATATAAAACTGGCATATCACATAAAACTGGCATATCATATATGCATTTAAAATGAATTATTTCTTCTTGTCACTCATAGGAATCGTCAATGGTTTAAAAACACACCTGAGCAGGGAACCTGCCCCCAAAAGCTAACGGTTCTATATTTAGCATCCCAGTTGAGGTTGCTGAATATAAGCCATACAGAAGCTTCACATCAGTGTCAAACAAAAAAAGATGTGTGCCGAGATTGATCCTCTCCACGACATGCTTTCTCCCTGCAGGAAGCGCAAAAACCCGGTATCGATAGCATTCTGGTTTTGTCATTCTATTGCACATGAAAATAAAGCCAGAAATTTTATCCTGAGTGTTCATGCGCACTTCTGCTTCCATTGAATCACTGCATGGATAAGCAACACATCAATTATGGAGGTCTGATTTTTCAAATGAACCAGTTCAACAACCATTAATTATTACTTAATACATCACACAATAGTAAAAAAACAAATGATTATAACCTATTTTCTGCCACGATTCAACCCCGATGAACCACAAACCACTATCTTCACTGGTCAATAACCGATCCTTTTTAAAACAAGAGTTCAAATCACAACACAATGTCAAGTAAAAATAATCTACAAACAAACAAGGGAAAATAGAAGGATAGAAACGAATGTGTAATAGAATTTCAAACTAACAAGACATAGAATTTGTAATAAGTTGAGAAATGAAGACAAATAATAGAGTAAAGAAACATCCATTAAAGTTACTTTGTTATGTCATTCGCTGTTATCATGTAATGATATATAGTTGTATTATATTTTGACTTAATCTTATTCAGTTTAGTTTGTTTCACATTCTGTTTAGTTAGTTAGTTATCCTAACTACATCTTTTCTTTTCTATGTAGTTAGCTTTTGGGTTTTTATTATATATAAAAACACATTCCCTATAATTAATGACAATATATATTCAGTAAATAAGAGATGAGATTATTCAGTAAATTTCCCACATCAATTGTCAAATAATATGGTATTAGATTTTAAGCTTAATTGCAGTTTAGGTCCCCTATTTTAGCTGAATCCCAAAAGTAGTTCCTCTTTTTTGTTTCTCTCCAGGTTTGATTCCCTAAACAGAATTTTGGTCCAAAATTTGATAAAGTTTCATTTTTTTTTTTTGCGTTTATTTAAATCACAACATGCTTCAAGATCTCGTGGTGCAATAATTGTACCTGAAATGTATAATCACAAATGGTGTGGTGCGGCTTAAAAAAATTAAACTTTATCAAGTTTTGGACCAAAATTTTATTTAGGAGACCAAAACTGGAGAGAAACAAAATGAGAGACTACTTTTGCGATTCAGCTAAAATAGGGGGATCAAAACTGCAATTAAGCCTAGATTTTAACAATTATTGTTTATGCTTCATTTCTCAAAACCAGAATTCTTCCTCATTTTCTTTCTGAGATCTCAAACCCATAATCCTTCCATATTTTCTTTTTGAATTCTCAAACCCAGTCCCCCTTTCATCATGTCCAACAATAACTCTGATTCTTCCTCTTATTCTGAACCACAAAATGATCTTGCCGCCATTTGTGCAAAAGGTCCCGCCCTCAACCCTCGTAGTCCTTATTATCTTCATCCCAGCAAGAATCCTAACGCCGTTCTTGTCACATCATCCTTAAACGACAACAACTACCACAGTTGGAGCAAGGCCATGAAACATAAATTATCATCCAAAAACAAGATTCAATTCATCAATGGATCACTTCTTCAACCGACGTCAACCCATCCTGATTTTGAGCTTTGGGATCGTGCCAACAACATGGTGATTTCTTGGATTACTAGAACCTTATTTTCTCACATTTATCAGAGAACTATCTGCATCGACACAGCTTATGATCTTTAATGTGATTTACGCGAAAGATTCACCATAAGTAACCACGTTCGTATTTTTGATCTTCTTCGCGATCTCCACTCCATCAAGCAGGGAGATCGCAATCTTTCAACATTCTTCACGGATGTAAAAATCTTATGGGATGAGCTCGAATGTCTCTGTCCTACCCCTTCTTGTACTTGTTCGACTCCCTACAAATGTAAACTTAGCACAACCGTCAACACCTTCAAACAACAAGAGTATGTTACGTGTTTCCTCAAGGGTCTAAACAACAATTACGCGAATGTGCGCACACAGATTCTTCTCATGGACCCTCTCCCTTTAATTAGCAATTTATATTCTATGATGGTTCAACTAGAACCAACACCAACCCTACTCGCCTGATAATACTGACTTTCATATCAATTATGAAAACCCTAGTTTTGGTGGACAAGGCTCACCCCAACCTGGTCGTGGTAGAGGACGAGACCAATCGAACTAATTGTCATAAAACAAATCACACCGTGGAAACTTGTTACTTCAAACATGGTTTCCCCTCGGGTTACCGATCACATAAACCATCTACTTCAAATGTTGATTCTGCTAATAATAGCAAGACGGTTCATTCTGCAATTTCAACTCCAAATGACCCTTCCACTCAACTGTCCAAGGAAGATTTTAAGCTTCTCATCACTCTCCTTCATTCTTCAAAGCAAGATTCTAAGCACAACAATCAAAAGTCAACCAATGATTCCACTAGTCGTGTAATTTCAAGTGTCTCTATGATATGTTTTGCTGCTTTAAGCTTCTCTTTTTGGATATAGGATTCAGGTGCTTCTGATCACGTTTGTCCTTTCATTCAATGCTTTTCTACAATCGAAAGGATCAAACCTGTTTGTCGTACTTTTCCTAATGGTAATCATATATTTGCACCTTTTTTTAGATCCATTATCTTTGATAAATCCTTATCTTTACACAATGTTCTATTTATACCTCAATTTAAATTCAGTTTGATTTCAACCTCTAAATTGACTCATGACCTGAATTGTAGGGTAATCATTAGTAAAAACTCTTGTGTAATTCAAGATTCACATACCCAGAAGATGATTGGGCTTGTGGAGCATCATAATAACCTCTATGTTCTCAAAAAATCCCTTGTTTTGCCCTTTTATGATTATACTTTACATGATTATATTTCTTGTAATAAACATGTATATAGTATGAATTCTAATTTCTTTGATATTTGGCATTATAGGTTAGGTCACCCCTCTATTTTTTTAAGTTCTAGCATTTTTTTACATGCTTTTGATTTAATACATGATGACATTTTGGGTCCCATTGGTGACATTTCAATAGATGGATATAAATATTTTTTAGCCATTGTTGATGACCACACAAGACTCACTTGGATTTTCCTTATGAAAGCTAAATCAGAAACTAGATCTAAACTCCAGCACTTTATCATCTTTGTTTCCACACAATTTTCAACTAAAATTAAAACTATTAGAAGTGATAATGGTGTTGAGTTTAACATACCTACTTTTTATTTTGATTTAGGTATTTTACATCAAACTTCATGTGGGAAACACCTCAACAAAATTCCATTGAGAAAACACAAACATCTATTAAATGTCACTAGAACTTTACTTTTTCACTCCAAACTTCCCAAAGTTTTTGGTCTTTTGCTCTTTGTCATGTCACTTTTATTATATACAAATTACCTACACATGTCTTACAAAACAAGACACCTTATAATATGCTTTATAACATGCCACCTACTTTTAATGACTTAAAAATGTTTGGTAACTTGGTTTTCTTTCTTTTGCTTCAACTATATTTAATCATAGGATTAAATTGGATCCTAGAGCTCGCAAATGTATATTTCTTAGATTTAAACCAAGGACAAAAGGTTATGTTTATTTAACCTTCATACACGTGATATTTTTACTTTACGAAATGTTATTTTCTATGAGAATATATTTCCTTAAACTTCCATTGATTTTGTTCATGTGCATTGTATTCCAAATGATGTCACTAATTATACTACACTTCTCTTTGATGATCCCATTTACATTGTAGATGATACTAGTCATGTTTCTAATATACCTCCTAATTTACATTTTGATAACCACATGGATATTCTTGCTAATTCTACTAACAACCCTTCACCTACCTTAAGAAGGTCTTCTAGACAAAGGCAACAACCCGCATATTTGCAGGATTTTCGGTGTAATATGGTTGTGGCTGATTCTTCATCCAATCTTTTATATACGATTTCATTTGTTTTATCTTATAACAATTTATCACCTGCGCATTGTTCTTTTGTTTCTGCTATTTCTTTTGTTCAAGAATCATGCAGTGATAAACAGGCAACCAAACATCCTTGTTGGATTCAAGCTATGGATTCTGAAATTCAAAATAATATTTGCATTGTGACTCCTCTCCCCTATGGTAAGAAACTAATAGGATGCAAATGGGTCTATAAGGTAAAGTATAAAGTTAATAGTATAATAAAGCGGTATAAAGCTAGATTAGTTGCTAAGGGTTTTATCCAAGTTGAAGGTATAGACTTTTTTTACACGCATTCCCCTATCGCTAAACTCACAACTGTAAGATTACTTTTTATCTATTGCTTCTCCTCAAAATTAGCATATTCATCAACTAGATATGCATAATGTTTTTTTACATGGTAATTTAGAAGAAGAGGTTTACATGCAATTACCACTTGCCATTTCTACTAATAATCCTACACATGTTTGCAAACTTTTCAAATCCTTGTATGGCTTAAAGCAATCTAGTCGTCAATGATTTGCAAAATTTTCCACGGCTTTACATTATATAGGATATTCACAATCTGCCTCTGAGGGACTGCTTTTTCCAACATCTTTTCCTTTTCAACTCAAGTCATTTTGTGATTCAGATTGGGCTAGTTGCCCCAACACACGCAAATCTATTACTGGCATTTGCATCTTCTTAGGCGATTCTCTTATATCATGGAAATCTAAGAAACAAGCTATTGTCTCCCATTCTTCTACTGAGGCCAAGTGTAAGGCCATGGCGTCCACTGTTGGCGAGCTTCAATGGCTCACATACCTTCTCAATGATCTTAAGGTTCCTTACACGAAACATTCCCTTCTTTATTGTGACAACCAACCAGCAAGACATATTGCCTCAAATTCTTCCTTCCACGAACGCACCAAACATATTGAACTCGATTGTCATACCGTTCGTGAAAAGCTTCAACAACAAATTTTTCATTTACTTCCAATTTCTTCGCATCTTCACCTTGCAGACATGTTTACGAAATCTTTGGATCATATACCATTTCACACTTTTTTATCCAAGTTTAGACTCACATCCATATGTTCATCAGCTTGAGGGAGAGTATTGATATATAGTTGTATTGAGGGAGAGTATTGATATATAGTTGAATTAAACTTTGACTTAGTCTTATTCAGTTTAGTTTGTTTCACATTCTGATTAGCTAGTTAGATTCTCTTTTTTCTATGTAGTTAGCTTTTGAGTTTTCTTTATATATAAGAACCCATTTTCTGTAACTAATGACAATATATTGTCAGGAAATAAGAGATGAGGTTATTCAGTAAATTTCTCTCTTCAATTACAAGTAATAACATGAAAGATGATAACGAGAAACGCTAGTGTCATGAGTTTTAAAAACAAATCCCTCCATCCATCGAAATTTAAATTGTCAAAATAAATCAAACCTAGTAAACGCAGTAACAGTGAACAACAAACTCCCCAAAAAAAAATAATTACATGCAGAAATAAAAATGGCAACTTGTACGAGAACATAAACAAGAATTGTTATGGAGAAAGAAATAAAGGGGAAGAGATGATGAAAAAGGGAAAGA
>NC_021164.2:70969794-71002212 GCF_000331145.2 Cicer arietinum
AAGAGAAAGGGTAAAGCATTTTACCTAAAAGGAAGAAATGAGAATGGGAAGGCAGAACGAAGAGAATGTGTGCGTAGCAACTGAAGTAGCAAACAAGGAAGAGAGTTTGATGAATTTGCCCTCAATCTCCTTAAAAATAAATTAGTTATTTGCGATTCAATGCCACGTCTGCGTTGTACCCCACATAAACATTCGACACGCATGAGTCGCCTTTTTCAAATACATCCAAATTCTTTCTCTTTTCAATCTTTGTTTTCCGATTATTTGACATATCAACAAACATATTATAATTATTGAAACAGACACGTACATAATATATAAATAAATAAATATAATGTTAATTATTTTTATAATAATTATCTAATTAAATTTTATTTTTTAATTATTTAATTAAAAAATTAAATAAAATAAAATCTATAAAAATAATAAAATTTAATTACATATTATAATTAAAATACAAATATAAAATGAACTAATTTATTACGATGAATTAATTTTCATTAGAAGTATCGATACGATACGAGCATTTATTCTTGTTAGATCTCTCGTTTCGACACAAACTACATCTTTTGTGTGTGTACTTTTTTTCCGTTGATTCATTTTAATATGAATTGTAGCCTGTGTGTAACCTTTTAAATCTCTTCACACTGATTTCCCTTCACTCAATTTAAAAAAAAAAAAAATTCTTTTGAGAAATAGAATTACAACTTCTCACTTTCAAAAAAAATAAAATTTCAAAAAAATAATAATTAGTACTTAATTATAAAGAAGTGGTAGTTTGGTCTTTAAATTTTTTTTTTTGTGGTAGTATAAAAAAAAGCATTGTTTTGAGAATGATTATGTATTTTAAATCAATTAATGATAGTTATTTAAAGAATATATATATATATAATTATTAATAATATAATAAGATTTATTTTATTATATTATTTTTATTTGATATGACAATAATTTATTACATTATATTTAAATGTGTCACATCAACTTAAAAGATAAAAAAGATAAAAGATGAGTATAATTTTAAAATTTGACAAAATTAGAAGATTAAGATTGTTAATTAAAAAAACAAAGAGAACAAAATTCAAAAACCGTTCAAATTTAAGATAAAATTTGCAATTAAGATAAATAATTTTAATATTTAATTTTTAAAGTTGATGTTAACATTCAATGTGTGTTTTTATTATTATTTGATTGTGCAACATCATTAGTTAATTGTTCATATTTCTAATCAGTGCAACTTTTTATAATTATTGCAACATCATTATAAATAAAAAGTGTAATTTCATGAGACATAAAAATTACTCATATTTTACTGTTAACAATTTATAATGTAGTATTTATTATATTTTTTAATACATATTATATATTATAATATGTATTACCCTAGAAATATTATAATTTTGTAAAAGTACTTTTAGTATCTAACATGCAAAATTGAAAATTATTATTTGCAAGTCTCTGACGTGGGTTCTGACTTAATAAAATCACACCATGTCTAATAAACTATCGTCACGAGTCCTTAAAAAAAGACACATGAGATGGAGATAGTAGTAAAATACAACTTCGCCAACATATGATGAGTAGGCATTTCGGAACCAAAATTTTCCTAATTTTTCTCCTCCAAATAAAATTTTACCCTTCACTAGATCGCCACTTGCAACGCGCAAAATTCTACAGGTCTAAGCAAAACCAACAATCCTTCCTAAACAAATTCAAGTACAATAACAATTCATCACCAGCAAAAGGTTTCACAGTCATTGGCAAAATATGTTCTAGTAAACCTTGTGCAACCCAATGTTGAGATCAGATGAAATGGATATGAGAAGAGGAATAGACTGAAGCCACATGGCTTTGAATACTCGTTTCTGGTGAGCTCTTATAGATTGGGAAGGCTTGTTGGCATTATATCTTATATCAAAAATGTGAATCACAGGATCCGCTGAACCAGATGTTATATAAAGTCCATCAGGAGACCAAGCCTGATTTATCAGAGCTGATTGGGAGTCGCTGCTTTCTTGTTTCCACCCAAAAGCATGAAGTTCTGTCCGCCTCAATCTAATATCAAATAATCGAAGCTGCTTCTCATGTGTCCTGATAGAAAGAAAAGTAGCAAGTATACTATAAATTTTCAAGCAGCTAAATAATACCAAGGAATAGCAATAGAAGAAAAAAAAACATGATATTGTTATGTTCCTATCTTAAAGGCATACTATGTCCTGAATTCAATATAGACGATATCAACCAATATTATTGTCAAGTAGATTACGACTTTAAATATTATTCCAACCAAGAATATGGATAACAAAAGGGAATTTTCAGCTCTAAACCAAAATAGTTGAACAAACTCTCCTCCTTATACTGAAGGGGGTGGATTGTAATGGTCCGGCCCCTCTGACCAGCACTGTTATTCACGGACTTCTCGCTCCTCCTTTCCTCAGTTAGAAATTAGCAAGTTTTTACCTTCCGTAAGAATTGAACCAGGTACCTAGAAGATAATTATCACCGTTCTGCAGCTCAATTGATAGTAGGAATAAATGAACGGTGGTCTAATTTCTAATTGGGGAACGGGAGAGCGAGAAGTCCATGAGTAACATTGTCAGTCAGAGGAGCTGGGCTGTTACAAAAAATGCACCTTTTTACTGAATTATGGGCCAATCATCTCATCTGTTTTATCCATGTTCACACAGCAGAAGAAAGGCTCAAGTGTCATCGGCACACCACAGACAACAATAACTTCCTTCACCATAATGCTGTTTAACTTTCTTCACCATAATGCTGTTGCATGCATGTTAATATTACCATGTCCATACCCTTCATAAAGGTTCGATTTTTTCCATTTAAAAGACACACGAGATGATAGAATGGTGGTTGTGCACTACATCAAGTACTGTGGGAGTGTAAAGTTGAAGTAACCAAACTAAAATTCTCTTTCTTCCAATTTCCGAAAAGTTACCAGGTAACTTAAGCAATGAGAATAAATATTTTGCACTTCAGCACACAACGAGTAATAATGCAAGAAATTTCACGCAGGTTCAAATTTCTGGACCAATCACTGTTTTTAAGTGAACATACTTTATTTTCCCTAAAACAAAAAAAAATTGAGACAGATAAAAACTTCAAATTTGAAGCACGTTTAAATTTCTGTATTTCTACTATGGCAAAGCTTGTAGAAACCAAAACAAAGAAAATCAAGACAGATAAAAGCTTTATTCTCAAAGCAACCATAACTTACCCTGTTTGAACCATAAACAAGTTGAAGTCACACGGATTGGGAAGGACACTCATGCATTTACTATCAATCTGATGACTGAAATCTGCTCTTCCCACACTGACATCAAACCCAAATATTCTCCTGTCTGCACCTGCAGATAACACGATCGGCTTCTGCTGCATACCAGCTACACCCATGACAGCAGAAGAATGAAGATTCCTGTGCAATGCTTTTGGCTTCCACTTGTTCTCACCATCCAGCTCATTCCAAAGTATAACAGCATGGTCACTTCCACCCGTTACAAAACATGTTTCTTCCCAAGGCATAAAAACAATGCCATTGATAATTCCCTTAACATGGGGCTTGTCTTCTAAGAACTTCACACGTTCTCCCTGTCAATTACATATAAAGTTTGCATATATCATTAGTAGTGTAAATAAAAGAGGCTCAAATCCAAGGTTTTAATTTTATGCCAAGTTATGTGTTAAAAGCCATACCACTTGAAATTTATTCAGATTAGTAACTGATATCTGTGAGTCTCCACCATCAGCACTATATACTGAAAAGAGCCTGTTTCCTTCCGGATGCCAAGCTATATCTTCTGGCCATCTCCTCTGTTTTTGGGATGCACAATCAGTAGAGTTAAGCAGAGAGGCTCCTGATCTACAAAATAATACAGCCAGGAGAAAGAAAATTTGAATTAGATTAGATCAGATTACACTGGTGGGTCAACCTTACAATATTTGTAAGTTCATTTATAATGCTTTACACTCCTAAAGAACATGAATGCTGAGGAAGAAACCACCAGTAGTAGAGGAAAGAACCATAATATAGTCAAATTACAATTAAATGAGAATTAAGAAATTATGAGATAACAAAGGACAAAGAAACGTGAAGAAAATAATGGAAGTCATAAAATTTTCCACACCAAAATCTCACATTCAGGGAGGGGTAAATTGATAGAGATAATAGACTGTCAGCAGAAGTGGAAGGAGCAACCATAGGTAGTACAAACATATTTGTGCTTGTGAAAAAGCCTCATCAGTATTAGAAAGACTCTCCTTTCCAAATTTTATATTTAGCATGCCTATTTATACCAACATTTTCACCAAAAATAAAAATAAAAGCTCTCCAAAGTGCCACCAGAAAGATAAATTAGGGCATACCCCTTAGCTTGGACTTGCCACAAGTTGACCACTCCATCCAAAGCACTGCAAGAATTCCCAAAAAGAAGCAATAATCAGACTTAAAGATTAGGTCTATCTTGTATTACCACTAACATATCTTGCATAAGAGACAATAATGACAAGTTATCACTCAAGCCACTAAAGGACAAGTTATCTTACACTCCTAGCTATAACTTTCTTACATCCCTCTAGTTCAGGCAATTATATTTTTAGAAAATGGTTAACAATAAAAGAAGCAGAAAGAAACCTATTCAAGAGATATATTGAGACACCAGAAGACCTGCTGTTACGGTCATGTGGATATTCTATCTTCAAATATAAACTTAAAGGTAAAAACTTAAATTTCAGAACTTAGATTTGAACCTCTCATTCTACCTTGATAGGCAAACTTTTTATGTTTTATCATTCCCTAAAATTATATGCCTAGTTATTGATCCATCATATTGCAAATTGCAATTTAATTTCAATTGCTTCCGGTTGATAACATTTGACCCCATACCTTCTGTAGAAAAATGCTGGGAGATGAAAAGAGATATGCAAAAGGAGAGTTTACAAAGGGACATATAAACTTTAAATCATTATTAATGATTAAACTTTCAACAAATCACTGAAAGGAAAGTTTTTTAGAAGCGAAATGATCCTATCACCTGGTCACAAAACGCTGATCATCCACAGGACACAAAGCAATGCTCCGCAATTTCCTCTTGTGCTGACTTGAGATGTGGTTGCTTGTTTGGCAGTGTATTAAGTTCAGTGTGGTACTCTTACGTATTAAAGGAGTCAACTCCTTGTGTTCTTTCTGTTCTGGAAAAAGCAAACAAAAATCTTATAAAGCTTAGTTACAATCAAAAGCAACCTTGAGATGAAAGACGGCAGCATTAAGCCAATAACAGACAAAATCCACAGAGAAGCACATAACCCTAGATACAGTCAATATACCAACTAAACATACAGAGAACCAGGTTAGATAAGCCTGTCCAGAAGCTCTTACGAAAAATAAACATTACTAAACAACAATTGTTCATATAAGTTGAAATTAACTTCTAGCCTTCTACATCTCAATTTTTCATGGCTTTCCCATTGAATTTCTCTGTAAACAAGTATTAAAGCTTATAAGTTATGTAACACTGACAGTTCAAATTGAAAGCATGTCAAGTGTCTAACATAAGTTGACAACTGACACCAATACAACACCGACACATGTTACATTAATAATTTCCATTTTTAAAAATAATTATTACAAGCGGTGCCAGTGTCATAACTGTGTAGCTTATACAAACATGTTTACGAGGCAAAAACTACAGTTATTTTTATTGAGAAGGCCACACAAGCTAAAGTGAACCCAAACATGACCTAATATACAAATGAACAAAAAAACAAAGAAACAATAAAAGTTATGTCTTACCAAATTTTCTTTTTGTCCCTTTGTCCTTAACTTCAAGATTTTGTTTGTCTCTACGAGACTTATCAGAGTTTCCTCCATTAACGGAAGGAATATGAACCGAGGGAGTGGATATTTCAGAAGCAGAAGCTTTGGGATTGGACTTGGACAAGTGCGAAGTTTTCGGAGTAACAGCAGGTATAACAAGTTGAGGTTTATTAGATTGATGATTATTGTTTTTGGAAAAACGTTCATTATTCCTATCAATTGGACTAATTGATCTACGCTCTGTTTTCACAGCTACAATTCCATCATCTGCATCTGATTTAGTTGTATGATTAGTTTGACCTCGAAGACGCGCCAATTTCAATTCTGAATCTCGTAACCTCTTTTCTGCTTCATCAAGCTGCGCATATAGATATTTATTTCCCAAACTTATCAGAATAATAATAATAATTAATATTTGAAGGGTTTAGGTTTGGGGAATGAAGAAAATGAAATGACCTGAGATTTGTAATAGGAGAGACGGTTACGGAGATTACGGACTTCACGTGTACGGTGTTCGATCAAAGCGACCAATGCTTCTTCTTGTTCTTCTCTGCTCGTGCATTCGTTATCTTCCTCCATTTTTTATTATTATTCTTCTTCTTCTTCTTTATTGATTATCACTGGTATGGTATGTGTTCTTTCTTTCTTCTAAAACCTTGTTTTTTGTCTTAACAGCACGTAGGAGCGGCGGGATTGGCCTTCGTCAATTTTATTTTCATTGCTTGTATATATTCTGCAAGAAACTCAAAGGTTGTATATATCATTTTTCTTTCTATCTGCTTTATTATTTTTATTTAATTTGCTAATCATTTCAATTCAATATTATTGAAATTTTTATTATTTATACTGTATCGTTGACAATGAAAAGTTTGAAATAATAAGTTTAATTATAACTTTAGTTCGTTATTTTTATTGATTTATAAAATTGGTCGTTTTATTTTAAAATATTATTATTTTTATATTTAATTTAATTTTTTAATTAAAAAATAATTTTAGATAATATAACATATAATTCAATATAGAATAATTAATATATATAAAATCTTAATAAAATAATTTATAAATTTTAATTTAAAAAAAATGTAATTTAATTAATAAGTATCAATAATTATTTTTTAAAATAGTTCTATATTATTAAATCGTATGTCATATTATTTGAAATATTTTAAACCGACATTTTATAATTTGAAAAGTTGATAAATGATCAAAATTATTGATTTTTAAAATATAATATCAATTATGTGAATTGATAAAAGAATAAATAATAAATACTCATAATATTTTATGTTTTTTTTTAAATTACTTTATTTTAAATTAATATATACCTTATTTTTTCTTTGTGTCAATCATCATGTTTGGATTAAAGATTTTGCTAGCTCCTACAACCTTCTTTTTCTGGTTATTTGTTGGATTATTTGAAAACTATGAATGGGAAAAATAATTCAGACTTTTTGACAGTACATAAAGATTTTGAATCTGATTCACTCTCTCGTTCATACTACGAACAATATTTTCTCCAATGTGTCTATTCATCGTAATCTGCTACTTGTTTATTGGTGTCCTCCTACTGATAATTATGTCAAGTTGAATATTAATTGAAGTTCCTTTGGTAATCTAGATATGGTGGTTTAATTAGAAACATTTATAGTGAATTGTTGCATGATTTTGTTGGTAGGTAGTTATGGTATTACTAGTAATTTTAATGTTGAGCTTCATGCTATTTCTTATGTAATGCTTTTGGCTTGGAATATGGGTTATTGGGATATCATTTGTGAATCTATTTCAGACGATTCATACTCTTATTGAAGACGTGGTTTTATCAACTCATTTTTATGCTCCTATCATTAATTATATTGTTGGATTCAAATACCTCTTTTAGAAGTTGTCTTTTTCTCATACCATCCGAGAAAGCAGATTAGTTAGCTAAGTTAGGACGTACCTAAGAATGAAGGTTTCACTATTTTTCATGTTTGTCCCGCTGTTGTTTCTACCTCCATCTTCACTGATATCACATATAGGGTATGTCTTTAAGATGTTTTTTCATCTATCTTTTTCCATTGTCATTTGATAAAAACAGATTTATATATACATTAATTATGTGAATTTTAAATTATTAATTTAAAATAATTTAAATAGATATTTATAATTTGAATTGTAATAAAAAATCTTAAAATTTAATATTAAATCATAAGTTAGAATTGCATTTAAATTAAAAAAAGAAACATATATTTAATAATTAGTTCAATATATGATTGTTGATTCATATCATATCTCTTGTTATGCCGACATGCCTTAATAAATTACGAATATGTTTTTTTTCCAGAAAAATTAGTTATATTGGCCTAAATACGTGTTACTGTGCGCAGCCCTGATTCCTTTTGGGTTTAGCCCATGATAGATATCATATGTAAATGTTTAATAAACGTTTTCTTCTTCTATCTCTAATAATATTTGAAGTAGTCAATTCAGATTTTTTTTTTCTTTTTATTAAGATATACATTTGAATTGATCGAAGTTAAAAATATTAATTGAAAACTATTTAAGAAAATAATAAGTGGAAGAAGAAGTCACATTTTAATAAAAGCACTACTGAAGATAATATCTTCTGTAAACCCAAAGCTACCTGCAATATTTTTAAATTTTTGTTTAAATTTGCATATATTTTTTTTGTGTGTTAAAAGAGAAGATAAATATTCTCATAATTAATTCATATAATTTTAAATTTTGAACTCGAAACATAACTCCAACTTATTTTTCTATTGGCTTAATTTCAGTTTTAGTCATTCTATTTTAGCTGAATCATAAAAGTAGTTCCTCATTTTTTATCCTAACCAGAATTTTAGTCCAAAATTTGATAAAGTTTCATTTTTTTGGGTTTATTTAGTCACACAATGTCTCAAGATCTCGTGGTGCAACAATTATACTTGAAATCTATGATTATAAATAGTGTATTTGACTTTAAAAAAAATGAAACTTCATCAAATTTTGTATCAAAATTTTGTTTTGTTTCGAACCAAAACTGATGAGATATAAAATAGAAGGACTACTTTTGCGATTCAATTAAAATAGGAAGACAAAAATTGCAATTAAACCTTTTTTATTAATGTATAATTGTAAATATAACTGAAAATTAATAATACGTGACATCATGGTGAGAAATGATTAGATATTTCTATAAAAATAGAGAAAAAAAAGAATAAAAAGAAGAAAAGAAAGATATTTCTATGAAAATTATCACATTTTCAATTCATAATTATTAAACTCATTAATATGTGTTAAGACTTTGAACTCGGGAAAGGATGAGTCACTGTCACGTTATTAAGGCCCATTTCGTTGCGTCTCATTGCAGTAATGTGTCAGCAGTGGTGTGAGCATTAAATGCCAGAGTTATGTTATGTTGATGAAGAAAAAAATCGCACAAAAAGTTTTCATCCAAGCATTGATTTTACTTAGAAAAATTTGTAAACAATCAAAAATCAAAATCATGAATGTACCTGCTTGTTAAATTAACAATTCCTGACATGAACCAGTGTATATACAGTGGTATGATTATGGTAAGTAAGCTATGGAAGAAACTCACTACCCCTAAAAAAAATTCAATTTCAAAATAAAATAAAAAATTAAAAATACATGTATTTAATTTAAAATTTAAATCAAATACATGCACTTTTTAAATCCATTTTATTTATATTTTATTATGGGTAGAATAAGTAATAACACTCAAAATAACAATGTATGAATATGTTACCCATCTAAATGAACGTTCCAATTAAATAACTTCCATCAACAATCCCAATATATAGACAAAAATCCTATTAGGTCACCAATGCCGAGGAATATAAGGAAACAAAATTACATATGAACACATCAGAGACAACAATAATGAAAACGAAAGAGCAAAGCACCCTTGAAACACACAATCATGTGCACTATCTCAAGGGAACTGCAAATTCTGCATTCAAAACTTGCCAAAATTTTAAGCTTCAGTTAAGCCAGTTTCTCTAAACTTGTAAGACTGTAGCAGGATTCCACGCAAAATTTTAGGTAAACAAAGAAAAATACTAGAATCATTGACTTCATTCTGGTTATGTACCTCAACCTTCAAAAACTTTTTCAAGGCTCCTCTATAAGGCAAAAATTGTGAGCCCCATTTCCTACCAGCTGCTCCAACTCTTCTCTCTCTCACACACTCAAAGAAAATGTAAATATACAGCGACGGAGTTGATATGGCACGCAGCATTGAACCGTTAGTTCTCGAGGCTAAATTAGTCAGTGTCTCTTGAAGAACACGTTGAAGAATCTATTCCACTAGCAAACTCTTCCGCACTTGCCAAAGTTGAAGAATTCCCTTGACTGCGGTTCTCCTCATTGCCACTGTTACGAGATTTTCCCAGCCTTACTCTAATATTGGCACCCAAGGGGAAAGGCTCCTGTACAGAAAAAATAGGTCACAACCACAGTAACTGTTAGCATTTTATTGTGCTAACAAAAACAATCTCAAGCTAGGACCATATTGCTCTAGTTGTTATGAGCAAATCATTTCTGGAAGCATGCATACAAGAAACTCTTTCTCGCCATACTTAATGCATGAAAAAAAGTAGGCATCTAATGTGTTGATATAAATATCACCCCAAAAAAAGTTCTTAGTAAATGACAAGGACTGTAAAGTAACTAGCACTGTACTGGCATCAACCCAACTATTAATATGCACATCATTTAATCCAGAAATATGAATCATATTACAGATAAAGAACAAGGTGATTTACCGGATCACCAGCATTTGGACCATCTGTATGGAAAAGAATAGGGCGGCAACGTTTATCTTCGTTCATCAGGCTTGAATTCTGGAAATGAGCAATAAGAGCAGATTTTCCTTGAATTCGGGCATATGCAAGTACAGCTACCTTTTCACTGTTAAACTTCTCCCATTTTTTCCCATTAAAAGCCTGCATAACATTTCTTCTCTATTAGTTTTATCAACACATGCAGAACAAAAAAAAAGAAACAGATGAACTTAAATTCATATTGCATGGATAGATAAATAAATAAATAAAATTCATAATTACATAAGAGTTCTCAAATAACCTGGTGAAATGGAATTATTTGACCAGGATCAGTCATATTGATGAATGCATAGCCAACATTACATTTGTTCTGCAACAATTGTACAACTGACTTAGAAAACATTTTTGATTGCTTATCAAGAGTCAACCAACGCCAAACAACTACTTACCTTGAAATCAATTGGCAAATACAGAAAATCATAAGTTCCCCGACATTGTTCGTCTATGGCTGTAAGAAGCATCTTTGAAGTATACCTGCAAAGATATTTATACAAATATCAAATAGAAATTAATAGATCAGTGCCAAAGAATCTGCACACTTTACTCTCAGTAAAATCCGTTCTGGTAAAAAAAGAATCAATCAATATAAATAGTACATGTAAAATATGCACAGGCAAGTAAAAAGTAAAGGTGTGTCCTCATAAGTGTTACCAAGCAAAAGAGCAAGATAACAAGTTTAACTAATGCATCAAAATGAAAAGGGCAAGAGCCAGATAAGCAATTTTGTAAAATGAAGATGAAAAAGATAACAGGGCAAGCAGAAAAAATGTACAAGTTAGGGAGAAATACTTGTTGGGAATATTTTTTATCATAAGTGTTGTTCGGCTGTCATCCCCGCGCAATATGCGGCCTAGGTCGAGTTCATATTGTTTTTTATCAGCACTGTTAATGTTTGCTTCACTTCTACGGTGATAGAGATTTCTCATTCGTTCGTTGGTAGAATCAAATTTTGACATTGAAGTCATGGGAAGTCTCCCAGGGAAGACATGTGACAACTGCTTAGGAGAACCCTGCCCAACACTGGATGTCAATTCGTTACCATTCCCACCAACATGAGAAAACATGTTGCAAGAAAGATCCGGAGGATGCAACTGCCAGCTACCATGGAAACCTGCATTGCCTAGAGAACCCAATCTAAAACCAGAAGCATCAGGAGACTCTCCCAAGTAAGAATGTTGTCTTTCCCAGAGTGATCCTGTAACAACAGGTGCTGATCCAACATGGTGGTCTATGTGTGATGCTCTCAGCACATGAGCCGGTGACCTGGGAAAGCTGGGCATCTGCGGAAGACATGGAGCACAAGCACCATTAGCAAAAGATGGTGTTTTCTGCCAAACCACGGCATTTGATGGAGATTGCTGACGCAAGTTTGAGCTGTTCCACATATGATAGAGCTGATGGTTGGGAAGGCTTCCATTTCCTGACGGGCGAAATTCCAAAATAAAACAAATTTCATAAACCGACATTCAAGTATAGAATTACAAATCACATCAACATATCACTTCAGCCTATAACTGCACAGCTTCTACTACTTACGAGTAGAAAGACTGACTCCAAGAGAACCAATACAAAGATTGAAATTGGAATGAGTAATCTCTGATATTTAGACGTGCAAGTCTAAGTTTATTTAAATCAATAATAAGCCTTTTAAATTGAATTACAAAACTCTGTCATTAACTGTAACAGTCAAGCCCATTATTGCAAGGTTTTGAATTCTTAGGATGCCGTTTGAAGTAGAACAATAGGTTTAACCTTTGCAATAAATTCATCCATTCCTGTCAGAATTTTCTATAGACAAGAAACCATTCTCAAGCTGTTGCAAACAAAATATGATTATCAATGAAGCTGTTTTAGCACATTAAACTTACCTCCTGCATTAAATTCTGATAAGTTCCCAGTGGAGCTCATTCCCTGAATGTGCCTGCTGTCAGATGCTTCTGTGGATCCAGTTCCAATATTGGCGGCCATTTTAATGGTGTTTGACAAATTGTAAGGACTACCATTAGCTAAACCATCACGATACTCGGGTAAAGAATGAGGGTGGAATCTTGGAATGGAAGCAAATTTCATTGCATCAGCAATGTTACTAGACTCACAAACACCAGATACTTTTCCAGCATATGCCCCTCTCGCAGTCTTGGAAATGTTAGAATTCACGTGAGAAAATGTGTTATCAATGAAAGCATTCAAAGGCAGCTGTGATGCAGATTGAAATCTTTGATTGTATCCATTTTCCAATCGACCACCAGATGCAATAACTCCAGAAGACACTCCTGTAAATTATGTCTGGTGAGACCAAAACATCCTAGCTTCCTAAGGAAAAAAGATAAGTAAAAAGAAGACAAAATCATACCCTTCTGTCTTAAGAATAAGATGTCATTGAGATTATGACCAAGATCGGCTTCATCTTGTCCCTTTTGAGACGGCTGCATCATACTACAAAAGCAGGGTTTCCGTGATTTTTATGATCAGTGACATTTTAATAGAACCAAAAAGTAATTTTTTTTTTCCATCAAGATTATTGATAACAACTTTACCCTGTTAACCACAACCACTAAAAGCGAGAATACTATCTAACATGACAAGAATAAATATGCAGACTCTAAAGAAACTCTTCATCTACAGCTAAGATAAGCAAGCTTAAAAAGTAGAGAAGTGCTTCAAAAGGTTACTGAATGAAAAAGAAAATGTAAATTCAGAAATTAATAAAAAGGGGTAGTAGCCACCTTGTTGCAATCCTAGGATGGCCAGGTTCAAGCTTGATGTGCTTCCCAGCAATGCAGATTCCATTCAATGCACGGAGAGAAGCTTCCGCACTTCGAGCATCATAAAATTCAATATATTTGATATGATTCATTTCTGGATATTCATAGATCTGCAATAACAGACATAACATTTAAGGAGCTGGCTTCGTCTTTTGATATATAATCAACAAAAATGGACGAAAACCAAAATCAATAATTTACTTCTTTGATTTCTCCATAAAACCCAAAAATATGTTTTAGCTCATCATTCAAAACAGATGGATCAAGAGCAGATATCATCAGTGTGCCATGGCCAATATCCTTCTCTGAAACATTGCCCTAACATGTCATTAAGTTGAGATATATCAATAAGTGCAACATGAAAAATAGGAACCCAGAGCAATTGAACAAGGAAAGCACATGGCAGTAGTACTAGAAGATGCTAAGAAGAACAACAAAAACAGTCTTGAACCAAATTAATAATTATAATAATGGAAAAGGAATTATGCATACACGAGAAGTTACTAACAAAGTAAGATGATACCTTTGGAATTGAATAGTGTATATCGAGTTTCCTAGATCTCAATGACCTATTTTGAAGGGCTTTCATTGCATTTTGTGCTGCCCTTAGGTCATAATAAGAAACCATAACAAACCCACGATGCTTGCAGGCAGTATAAATGGTTCGTATATCTCCATATTGCTGCAAAAACAAACAAAATACCACTTATATGTGACTATAACTGGTATGCAGCACTTAATTTAAATTCTGATATAGCATCTACCATTGTAAAAGAATAAAGAGTTGAGGTTCACCTCAAAGAGAGCCTTTAGCTCTGAGTCTTCTACATTGCTGATAATGTTTCTGACAAAAAGTGTTCTAGAAGATTGTTCACCAAAAGGACTTTTGCCTTTAGAACCCCCAAAGTAACCAGGATCTCCATCCAAACCATTGATTCTTTTTCCTGAAACTAGAAGTTCATCTCCTTCCAACTCCATGCCTCCACCACTGCTAAACAAATCAAAATCTTCAAAATCATCACTTGTTCTTGCATGAGTACTGTTTCCTAAATCATCAGTGACGCCAGAAAACAGATCATCTTCATCAGGAAGGAGATCCCCTATAGTGTCAGCCTCAATTTCTTCAAGCGATTTGTATGGTTCTTCCTCATGAAGAGAACCAGCAGTAATGTTCTGATCAGACAGAACACCGTTTCCCAATAATCTCACTGCACCAAGATATGCAAAAAAACATGTATCATATTAACACAACAGATACTTGCATCTAAAGTATAAGAAAAATTAAAAGGTATGATACATGTGTCCAACTATCTTAGAAAGCATAAAACAAATTCTTACACTTTTGGCTAAATAAGTCAGACAGTGAGCTTGAGAATAGACTACTTTCACGTGAACCCGCATTGGTGACAATCTTGTTCCCAATTAAACCATACGAGCTAGATGCTGGCTGCCTATGCACATCAGACCATGATCTTGGATGAAAATTTGGGGATTCCTTTGAATCCTTCAGCAAATCTACAATGCCAGCTTCCCCACCAAAATGTAGGTTTTCTGGAATTTCCCTAGATAGACCGGTCTGTGACATTGGCAAGCCTGTTTTTGCATTTCTTTCGAGAGTTGATGAAGCATTCAAAATGCTTCCATGTGAAGCTGCCATTTCACTCTTTCCTGAAATTTTGAACATGGAACATTCTTTATCCAGAAATTAATTACACGTTCATTAAACGAATTGGTTATTCATGGAACAGGTTAAATACACACAGATATTACACTATTACTACACCCAATCTCAGCATGATAAAAACAGTAAAATCGTTATAACATCTAAAAAAAAACAGAGTATATAAGCTTCAATCCAGCAGAGCAAAGCTTCTAAATTCATAAAACCACCGTTAATTACCCCAGCTTTACAACAATAAGAAAGTTGCAAGATATGGTGTTGAATTATACATGCACTAATTTATTAAAGCGTGCAGCAAATAGGTTTTAACCACAAATGTATGAACTTCAGATGAAGTCAATTACCCATATTAAAAGTAATAGCAACATTGACGAGCAACAGTCACTACTCAAGGGGTAAAATAAATCTGTGTATTGTTTTCAGCAGCAGAAGGCGACATAGGTATGATCTAGACAAACTAAAATGACATCTATTAACACTACTCCCCACTAAATGAAATAAATGATGCTAGTTAGCCACATCCATAATTATTTATATTAAATGGAATAAAACTATATGATATTGGACAAAGAAAGTAAGAGAATTATGAATTCAAACGTTCAAAAATGGAAAGCACAATTGTTTTTCAATTAAGACTAGAGAAATGTCAGATAAGGTACACACAAAAATATGGAAAATAATAAATTAACACATCCAAAATCAAATTGATAGCAACTTGCCATTTTCTATACTGAAATATGAAACAGTGATCAAGGTCTGAATCTTAACTTTATGTTAGTTGATATATTTGGGGCATTAATGTTACAATTGGTAGTACACAGGCAAACCGTAAACCTGCACTACATATATGTATTTTGAACAAATAATGAATTGATTGACCTCACCTTGTGGATAATCATCATGGATGGATTTTGGGTTCCGTAGTCCAACATTCCTCTGCACGTGAAAAGTTCAAGACATGTTGAGAGAAAGGCAAAAGCATTGAGGTTACAGAGTACAGCAGGAGATTGAGAAGTCAGTTAACATTTTTGTAAAAGCAATGCGAAATCATAGACTGTAGATGTGATAAAATGATACAATTTGATGAAACCATAATGAAACATTTAGGATAATAATAATTACCTCAGAAGCATAGGAAACATCATCATAAAGGTGGGATGAAGCAGTAACACCCCTCTGGTTCGTTACTTCAAAAGGCATCCTATAGCTTGTCCAGAAAAATATAGAAAGAGAAATATTACAAAAAAGTTCCTCACTTGCTAGCTTTGTTGAGCTCTACTCCTTGTCGTCATCTGTTGAAAATTCAACATCATTTGCTTGACAAAGGTAAGAATAGATAACAATAAATATAAATATGGCATATCATATAAAAAGTGACATTGGCATAAACAAAACATGAGGTCATTTCTCACCCAAAAAGTATCATCTATATTAGACCTCTACTAACATCAACCCATGCCCCCAAAACAAAAAAGGAAAGGAGAAAAAAAATACTAAAGAAACCCTACTAGAGACCTCTCTTCATAGATTCAATTGCAAAATTCAAAGAGATTAGTTTAAAGCTAGGACAAATATAGTTGCATCTTCAACTAAACACTACCAGAATAAAAGTACAGCACAGAATGATATTATGAAAAAAGGTCGTTGTTTACCTACCAATGACCTAATAGGTTCAACCATTTGGTTACCAAAAAAAATGTAGAAAATTCAAACAAAATCATTCTTAGAAATTAGCCAAATTTCAACTCAACAACCAAAAAAAAAACCTCTAGCTGAAGCTTAAAATGCTCTGCCTCGATTCTGTCACGAAATCAGATAGAAAGAGAGTGAATTTCACAGAGAAAGTCTTAAGAATCAACAGATCAAGAGCAAAAAAACCAAAATTTCATATCTGAACATTAACAGATCAAAAATATGAAAATTAAGAGATTCTAATCTGATCATAAACACATAACAAGTAGCATCAAAATTAAAAACTAACACATAAACACACCAACCACCAGAAAAAAAGAAAAAGCATAAATATTTTGAAGCTAATAAATTCGCACCTTTATCAATTTGAACAAAACCAAGCTAGCAGAAAACTCCAAAAATCTTTCTTATCACGGTTGCACCATAAAATTCAGTAAAATCCTCTTCTAGAAACTCGAGAAGAAATATCAATTGCAAAAAAAGAACAAAAACAAAACAAAACTGAATCTTGTAAACGGTCTACAGCATAAGGAATTCAGAAACAATAGATCCTAGGTTGTTTTCTGCAACAAAAACCTCTTCCCCTCCACATTGCTATTTCATATATATTCAATCAAAAAGAAAAGGAAAACGAAAATTTATTTAGAGATTAAAGGTTGTTTATCGAAAAAGTAGAAGCAAAAAATCAGAATTAAGAAGTTGAAGAGGGATAAAATTGATTTTTCCGGCAATGGAAAGAGTAGAGGCGAATCTCCGGCGAGGTTACGCTCGCCGGTCGCTCTCTGGTTTGGTTTGAAGAGAAAATCAGACAAAAGAAAGAGAAGAACAGAGGATTTTTTTAGTTTGTTTGACGGAGAAAGAAAGAGAAAGAAAGAAAGAAAGAAAGAAAGGCGTTAGTTGGCTTTCAAATGCGATCACATTAAAATTATAAAATTATAATAATAGTAATAATAATAATAATAATAATATTATGAATATGATATGATTATTTATTAAATGAATGAAGAGAATAAATAGGCACAGAGATAGTGTGTCTGGATTGTAAACCTGTGTAATAATTAATATAATAATAATTTTTTCAAAAGCAACAATAATAATAATAATAATTTTAAACATTTTTCTGGTCAGAAAACGGTAATTATAAACATTTTTTTTCTTTCAGTTTCTTTGTATGTACAATGGCATATACGCTGAATCAAATCACATGTCACGCGTCCTTCTTTATTAAAAACTAGTCATATGTTAAGAAAGAAAGTAATAGTTAAAATTTTAAAAAATTAAAATAGTTTTTATTAAAGAAAAAGAGATAAGGACAAATGACTGGTCATTCTTATTATCAAAATAAATAAAAAAGAGGTAAGAGCAAATGAATTCAGATTAGTTTAATATTTTAATATTTTTCATCTCAATTTTTTATTTTTTTAGTTTAAGATGGAAGATATCTTTTTATTTGAGATTCTTTTGGGGATAGATGATATTTTGAGTTTAATATAGAAGGTAAAGTGCAAATGACAAAATGTTAGGGGAACACAATAGTTGTACACACGGCACAAAATAATAGAGATTATTGATTCCTATATTCACTGCATAAAGAAAGGTGTCTTGAGAAAGAAAAAAAATCTTATTTCTATCTTTTACACAAGCTATTGTAATTTTTGTTTCGAATCATTATAATTTATTTAATCTAAAATAGGTGGTGGAGATGTGTGTAAGATAAGGATGTTTTGGATAAAGACAATACATGTAAAAAAATTCAACAATTATCCTAATCTGTAAAATAAGTTATTTGTCAAAAAGAAGATGTGTAAAAGAAGTTGCATCCTAAAACCAATAAGGGTAGGTAGAACTAAAACACAATTTGTGAGATTCATCTTTTATTAAAAAACATAGGGAAAAAGTGTCAAAATAATATAACATAATAATAAATATGATTCCTAATTTTTTTTTTCAATTATGTTAATAAATATCTTTTTAATTAATAGTGCATTAATGGAAATTAAAAAAAAAGGTTTCATAAATTTTTAACTTTTATAAAATCTCACTGTTTTATTTGTAGTCTTTAGAAAAAATTTCATCAACTTTTAATTTGTTAAATTTTTTTTAATCCCTAATTTTTTACTAACTATTGTGTATTCTTTGAATTTTTGATTAATTTTTTTACTAATATTTAGTATATGTTTAACAAATTGCTTGCAAAAAATATAATTTTTTAACAAATAATAAATTAAATATAATTTTTTATGTTTTTTGTATTTAAAAATTCATATTTAATTTTTCGTTTGTTGAATAAATTCTAAATTTTTGTACATAATTTTCTTATAATGTCATAAACATTACTGTAAAAAAACTATTAAAAAATTTTAAATGATACACAGTGATTGGTATAAACTATGTGCCAAAAATAAAAAAGAAAATTTTTGAAAAATTAAAAGTTGATGAATTTTTTATAAAGACTGGAAATAAAATAGTAACATTTTATAGAAACTTAAAACTTATTTAATTATTAAAAAAATATTATTTAATATTGAAATCTCATTTGAACCATGCATAACCTTCTCACTCTAATTTTTTTTAAAGAAGAGTAAATAAATAAATATGTAAGTCAGAATTCATTTATGCATTTTATAAATTAAAGTAATTAATAATAACATTTTTGTCCGACAATGTTTTTAGATAATTAGTGTGGAAATAAATTAGGTTGAACAATATGGATCGATAACTTAGTCTACAATAGGTCTAAGTTAGACTAAATTTTTTTATATAAGTTATGTTATTTATAAAATTTATGTAGCTAAAAATGTCAAGTTACATGTCTGAATTTTTTTTTTAAGTTTATCAGATTGATTTACTTAATTAAATATAAATCAGATTTTTTTTTATTATTATTATTATATTAAGTTTTGTATTTTGTGTTGACTCATATTTTTGTTAATATTTTTTGTAATTTAAATTTGTTGACCTTCATCGATTTTTGACATATTTAAAAGTATTATAATCAAATATAATTAAAAATACCGTGTTATACATCAAAATATAACTTAAACTAATTAACATGTTAACATATTTACAAAATAGTCTATACCATTCACCACTTTGGAAAAATACTCTAAAATAAACTTTTAGGTTTTGTCATAATTTGAAATAGGTTAGATCAAACCTTAAAAATGGATTTATGGTAAGTGTTAGGTAATACTTAGGCTTAAGATTTTTCAAGTAAGTCATGCTCATATATTATAAATACTAGGTTGACTTAACCTATTTCCATCTCTATTAATGGTACGAAGATTTGTGGGTAATATTGAGTCAGTTTTGACCAAATTTGTTACCCGATCCAATCAAATTCTATTAACTTGAATTGAATATTTTTCTTTTGTGAATATGAATCAACTCAACCTTTGTGTGATCAGCAAGTTGATTTTGGCTGGGTCATCAGGTCCGTCAAACATAACTTTAAAAAATCCAAAAAAAAAAAATTATAATTAAATGACTTTACTTTTCATGAAAATTTCAACATTTATATTAAATATGACAATTTAAAATTTAGCATTTAAATGTAATTGAACACTCTTACACCAACCAACGTATAAAAGTATTAAGTTATATTAACAAAAGTTTAAAACATCACAAACTTTTTTTTATTTTAGATTGGGCTCACAAATGAAAAATTAACCTTTACATTAAATTTGACAATTTAAAATTTTAGCATTTATATGTAATTGAAACACTCTTACACCAATACATAAAAGTATTATGTTATATTAACAAAAAATTTAAAAATCACAATTTCTTTCGTAGATTGAAATCACGTGTAGAAAATGAAAAATCTATTACTCATACCATACCAAACCACTTTTTATATGAACAAATTGGTTTTGGTTGGACCCACATTCAAATGAGTTCAGGAAAATATAGTTTAAGTTAATTTGCATGAATGAATTGTCCCATGTTGGTATCAGAGTTATGTTTGTCCATTAAATCGGTGAGTCTACGAGTATTCGCATGCTTTTACTATGTGTTAATTGTTTATTTTAAATTACATGTAAAAATATTATATGATAATTGATATTTGTTAATTATTTATTAAAATATCTTATAAATTAATTGTTATGTGTGCATTTTAGATTTTATAATTATCAACATCAACAAGTATCTAGGCGATTGTATTCTAAACTTGACCAGATAATCACCTCTTTTGGCTTCATTGAGAATATCTCAAATCAAAGCATTTATTTAGAGACGTAATGAGGCCAAAATTATAATTACTGTGTTACACGTCAATTATATTATTCTTGCTAGCACGTACATCAATCTTTTAAGTAAGACAAAACTGATGATTGTCACTTTGATATAAAGGAGTTTGGCTATGTTTCACTTGTTTTAAATATACTTTTTGTGATAGATTACACTGTGTTATTTGATTGTCTCGAAGTAGATATATTAATATGCATTATCCCTATGTTCAAAAAGGTGTTAATCACTCTAAATCTGAATGGCCTCAAAGTGATAAAGAAAAATTGAAATAAATTATTAAGTCTCATATGTTTCAATTGCTCATAGTAGTTTAAAGTTTGTAATAAGATAAAGATTGAAATAAATTGTAATAGGATTTGATATCTTAATTTCTTCAACAACTTGAATATGCTAATGTCGCCTTAATTTCTCACTCCTTTTGGATAAAGTGTGTGGATAGTCTAAGCTCATGGACCTGTCATCTCCCCTATCAGTTGCAACTTTCTGCTTGTACTTACTTTGCATACCCAACCACATGGCCAATCATTTATTCTGAACCTCTTATCCATATATTTATTATTAAAAAATATATATGGAGACAATATTGTTTCGTTTACAATTTTATATGGACTCTTTCAAACCTAAAACAGAAAAATAATTTTTCCACACATCACATGCTTTTACTAATGGATACGCTCTATGAAATTTAACTGCATTTTTGTTTAACTAGCTAGTTTGATTGAAAAGAAAAGCTAAGCTTTTAGTAAAACATCATTAAAAAAAACTACGTTGAATCAAAATAAACTCATATTAATATTTTTTTAATCATTTTAATCCCATGTTAGTTCTAATTGAAATAAAATTGTTTATAAAAACATTGATGAAATAAAATCAACTTTATATTTCTTCTCTTTTGGGTGTAAGTGATAAAGAATTTAGTTCTCTTTAAATAAAATTTGAAATTCGAGTACTGTGTTTAGAAAAAAAATACAAATAGGGTTTTTGTCTTTTTATACAACGCATTTCTAACTCAATTCAGATTAAAATTTAAAATGATAATTTAAATAAAGGTAATGTATAGGTTTTATTATTTTCTTTTCATTTATCTCTTCGTAATGAAATAAGAGAAAATTTGTGTTATGTTTTTCAATTATAATTTACCCTCAAAATAAATGAATTGTCATAAAAATTTTAAAATATATATTTTAGAAAATAGTTTCACAATAAATAAATAATTAAAGCTAAATAATTATGTTCATTCTCACACCAATATTGACACTATGACTTTTAGAAAAATGAGATTCTAATTACCTATTTGGGGACATTAATTTAATTTATGTATAAAATTATAATTTTGATTTCTTATATTTAATGTGGATAGTTATTTAAAAAAATTAAAATTGTAACGATCATATTATAAATATTTTGTTAATGTATTTTTATAATTAAAATAATAATTTAAATAATATAATTAATTTAATAAAAGTAAATATATACTTTGTATTGAGTCGACATCAATTTAATTAATGTCTTATTCATAAATATCAAAATGAATTTATAAAAAATATAAATCCGTCGTTAATATTTTCTATTATTTTTTAATATTTGATCAACCATAGAATATACCAAATGATTTTGTGTATACGTTGGATTGATGATTTGTTAACTAGACACAATCTCTCGAAAAATGATGAGTTTAATTGATGGTAGAAGTAATGATAGTTGAATCATGAATGAATACTAAGAAAAGGATGAAGCTGTATTAGTTAAGGGGCGGCACAAGATTACGTCAACACGTGAACCTCATCAATTACACTCAACTGGATGATAAATTTTCAGTTGGACCAAGCAGGTAGGCCACGAATTGAATTAGCCGGATTTAAAAATGATGGGACTATGAGAATAAATCTTTTACGAAGTACTACTATTGTCTTGGCTTTTTATAAAATGAGTTTATGGTGGGTTTAAATGGGAGTTACAAAGTCAGGAATCATTTAAATGAGTATGTATATACTCTCTTGAATCTATTCGGTCTTAAATATATAGAAATAAATAAATTATATTTGACAATTTTAAATAAAGACAAAATTATTTAGTTCTATTATATTTAATACTATAAATTTTATAATATTATTTAATTAAGATAAGTTTTATTTTTTAATAATGTATGAAACAAAATCCTATATCAATGACAATTTAGAAAATACAATGACTTTTTTTTTTTAATTAATTTGAAAAAATTAAACTATTACTTTTAAAGAGTGCAAACTTTTTTTGTTTATAAAGGACCAGGAATGCAGGGTGAAATTGATCTTATAAGTTTAAGAGATGAAGTTCAAATTCTTTTAAAATCAATTGTAAAATTATTTATAATATCACTTCAATTATTAACTAAAAATATTATATAAATTTATCTAGTGAATCAAACCAACATTACAAGTGTAATTTGTTCGAGAGATAAAGTAAGAAGGAAAAAAATAAATAAAAGGGTGTATATAAAGATAAAAAGGTGAAAAATATAAATAATTTTAAATATAGTTTGGTACTACCTTCAAACTCAATTATAAACAAAATAATTAATATATATTAAGAATTATGATTAAATTTTGTTTTGATGCAATCTAAAAAAATAAGTATATTTTCTATGTCTAAATTACATCCGCGGTCCCTTAACTTAATTTTAGTTAATGTTTTAATTTTAATTTTTTTTTCTTTTTAATTTGGTCATTTATTTTAATTTTAAGTGATAATTTAATATTTTATATTTTAAAATGTCAATAATGTTATTTTTTTTTTACAAAAATTCAAAAAATTAATCAAAATTTTCAAACAAAACCCATAAAATTAATAATTATCTTCAATATAATTCAAAATTCATCCAATGCATAACTCAAATAAACTAATATTTTCACCGCCAACAACATCAAATAAATAATAAAAATATGAGTTTATTTAAAGATTTAAGTTATAAATTTGATTAAATTTACATTTTATTGAAGATAATAATAAATTTTATGGATTTTGTTTGAACATTTGGATGATTTTTATTAAAAAAAAGGACAATATTGCTGACATTTTAAAATATTAAATATCAAATTGTCACTTAAAATTAAAATAAAAAATTAACTTAAAAAAAAGATAAAAGACTAAAACGTTAACTAAAATTAAATTAAAGAACTGCGAATGTAATTTAACATTTTCTAAACTATCTCTATTATTTATTTATTTCTATATGAAAACTTGTTATATTTATTTTATTAATACCGGTATTAAATAGGATAAAATTAGTTAAAATTTAATTTATCAATTGTGATTCTTTTGAGAGTAATTTCTTTTTTAAAAAAAACTTTATTTGAAACCAATCACAGCCCAGTCTTAAACGAGGAAACTGCCGATGCAGATGTAGAAGCAGAAGCACAAGATGGAAACACAGTTCCATTTTGATGGATCCGCGAGGACAAGCCACGTGAAGAGGAGAGTAGTAGATAATGAAATCAAACTAATCAATCATTTCCATTCTAGTGGTCCCCGCTAAGGAGGTGGAACACTTCAACTATTTATTTATCTATTTCTTCAACTATTTATTTATCTATTTCTTTGTGTTGTTTATTGCAATTATTCCTTATAATAATAATAACAATATATTTATAATTTTTAAACAACAATTCTACACTTAATTTTTTTTTAATAGTATCATCAATATATCATATCAATAATACCATTCTCTTTATATATTTTATATGTCGATGAAGTGTGTGGATGTCTACGACACTTTTCATAGTAATGATGTACCTGGATGGACTAGTTGGATTGTTGCGGAAAGGAACCGGCGCCACAATGCCACATACCGAGTTAGGCAGAGTATTTCATAAGTAACTCTATTAGTTGTATTAATAATGTGACATGTTTCTTTAAAATAATAATATTAATGTGGCATGTCTCCTAATTCATTAAGTAGTTATGCCGTGTTCCTGTTTAAAAATTATAGTTAAAATGGACAAATAGGTATCGATGAGCAAAATGGGTTGATAGATTATGAATTTCAACCATAAACAAAGATCCCAAAACCTAGTAAAAAAAAAAAAAACAAACTAATAGTAATTGTTTTTTAGAAAGAAAAAAAATGGATAACTGAATAATGACAAGGATTGAGAGGTGAGAAGGGGTAAACACGTTTTGAAATTGAAACCAAAGCATCAGCGACCTGCAATCCTTTTGTAACTATGTCTCGGAAAGATTATTGACATTTTGACTACTTACACTTTATTGTCTTTTACGCTTTTCTTTACCTTTTTACTTTATAAAAATAAAAAAATCCATACGGACTTGGTCTTATTTACAATGTTTTTAATTTATTTACCTTTGCAAATTATACTGCAATTTATATATTTCAAAAAAATATTTACCCTTAAAATAACTCCATATCAAATGGCTAGTTGGTAAATTAATATGTATTTAGATTATATATATGCGCACGCTTAGTTCTTAGCTGTCATATTTTGAAACATTTAATATAATTAATTAAAGTTATAATAGGTTTATTCAATAAGTTAAAGTAAAACTTACATTTAACTGTGATATATTGAATGGATTATAAACAAAACAGAGGTATTTAATATAATTATGATAGATAGGAATAAGAATGCAAGGTGCCAAAAGTGTACAGAACCCGTCTTGTTCAGGCCAACATGCCTTTTCCATGTGTCTGTCTTTCTGTTCTTCTGCGATTGAGTGTATCTGTGTATGATCATACTGCAGTACGTGCTGCACTGTTTCACATTTCAAGATTCTTTAGAACACCTTGAGTTGCGCGCAATACCATCACAAAATATCAAAATTTTCCCGCCCCTGTCCATTCCAGTCAGAGAAACTTCCACTACGTGCCAAAACAGATTCAAAGTCTCCAATAAGTTCTTCTTAATCTATACATTTTTTATCACAATAAATGAAAGTCGTTTAAGTTTTTTTTTTTAATTTATATATATATATAAATGCAATAATAAAAAAAGAGAAATATTATTTTGATAAATTAAGTATTTTATTATTTATCAATATAAAATATTTTTGTTAAATATTATTAAATAATTTATTACATCATCCTATAATTATATGATTATTTTAAAATTGATTGTATGATATAGAAAATTGATAATTTTTATTAAATGTTATTGTAAAAATGTCTTAAAATGACACAATAACCGTTAAATACTCACATTGATTTCCAAATAAAATACAATTTCTTAAGGAGTCTTTTTGCTTTTTGATCAGAGGCATATGTATTTCCATCCCATAATACAGGCCTATGTCATGCCCATGTTTCTTTAAATAAATAAGACTCAAACCTTTCTTGAGTTTTTCTCCATATTTTTAACACATCTTTAAATTGTTTAGTATCAAGGTATATTTTAACCAAAAACCACCTTTAGATTGGCCCATTCATACACATATTGGAAGGGTGAACTTTCAAACTTTTTTAAAAGACTATTTAGTGAATAGGTAGGGTAACAGATCATCAAAAATCATTGATTCAGTAACTTTTATTTTTATTTTTATTTTTTTTATGTAATTTAACCATACTATGTTACATCAACTTTTAATATATTTAATTGTATTATTATAAAATAAAATTTAAATAGATTTTAATATCAAATTAAGTTCTCTAAAATATCAGGTTAGATATCAAAATAGAATGTCATCTCATTGACTTATAATTAACTCGTTAATTTATCTATTTAATAAGAAATATTCTTTTAAGTAGCTTAAGAAGTCTTATATACTTTTAATTATAAGTTTTAAAAAAAAAAACAAAACAAAAACATATAAGGTTTTCTAAAAGGTAAAAACCAAATCTAAAAATAAATTTATTAAAGTTATTAAAAGTATAGGCCTTACTTTTTTTTGTCATTAGGCTATATTTAAGTCTTGTAAAATCTAACTCAACATAGTCTACTTTAAACCGCCACCTTATCTTTGCTAAAAAGACATTTTATTACCATATTAAATATTTATATTGGTCACAACTTATGGTTACAAAACAAGCTTGAAACTTTATTATAAAGCAAAATATGTGTCTCTATAAACTATGTTTGAACTTTATTTCTATTTAAAGTTGCACTTTGATTTTTCTCAATACTCTCCATATTGCCAATTTTTAGTGTTTGGTGTGTGATTATAAACGGAATACTATCACCTTTATTGCAACATCCAATACTCTTAATATATAAATCGAAAGCAGATAGATTTACCATCAAAATTCTAAAATAGTATAAAAACCTATCATACATTTATTGTTGTGTTTCTCACCTCAATTGCCATAGTCTATAGTCACCTTAATCGAGGGATTTGAGCTCCATTCACTCTAAGCACTCGTTGACATTTTCATTGTGTTGAACGTAATGGAGTGTATTTCACGTTTTAATTGTGATTCATCTAAAAATCAAGTTATTCTTATATGGTCTCCAAATTAAACATACAATATTTAAGCACGCATACAAAAGAGACATTTTTTAAATATCACGAAAAAATAAAATCAACTTATTTATTTATTTATTATTATTAGAAAAAAATATCTCTTTTTATGTGTTTAAAACTTTGCATTTAGCCGTGTAACCATATAAGATTTACTCTCTACAATCTCCTTAATTGCAAAAAGTGATTATATTTAGACACCGTTAACTTTTCAATACCCATTTAATAGATCATTTTCTCATATCCTATAATATCACTAACATATCACACAAACTCTATCTCTCAATGATACTTTTATCATGTTGGATGTGAGAGAGTGGATTTAGTTCCGCATCATTCAAATATACGACTCAAGTAGTTCTTATAAAACTTAGATAATCCCTGACAAGTTAATGATGTGAGTTTGATTTAGGTTATCTTTCTTTGCAAATCTTTAAGCCCCAACTTCAAAGGCAGATAGTGAGCATAATTTGGCAATTCAAATAATTTATAGGACATGCTAGTTGGAGAAGATGGACAATGTAGTCAAGATCTATGAAAGTTTTTTTGGATTTTGATTTTTTTTTCCTTCTAGTTTTTGATGTTTTGTTTGATACAAGACTAGACACTTGTTTGGTTTAACGTTCAATTTACAAATATCGTGTCTCAACATTGTATTTGTTGTAATTTCAAGTTAGAAATTCAAGCTTCTCTTCCGTTATGTGGCCATGTTTACCTGATCACCAAATCATAGTAAGTCAATAATTTTAATAAAACCTCAATTTAAAGCTTCTTAGAGGTCATATGTGTCATTGCAAGTTTCTCAAAATCCATACAATGGCTAAGATTACTGAATTGATTTGTTTTAGTTTATGTTTAGTGTTTGTTTGGTCACCAATAAGCTAGCTTATAGCTTATGGAATTAGCTTATAAGTCTCTTTAATCAAACTAAATGTGTTTGGTTAACAAGTTTTTTACACTAACTTATAGCTTTTTGTTTAGATGCTATTTTAACTAGCATTTGATCTTATAGCTTTTTTATATTTTCTCATTTATAACTTTATTATTTACATTTTATTACTATTTTATCCTTACGTAAAATAAAACAACTATCCCACTAACTATCCACTTTCATGTTGGACATTTCTTCTTCTTTGCCACTCTCTCATTTTTTTTCTTTCTTTTAGAGTCGGTGGATACTTAAATGATTATATTGTAGAAGATTGATCATGTCCAATAATACAAAATAACACTATCTAACAAAATATAAGAAACTAAAGAATTACATCAGAATCAAGTAAGTAAAAAAAAAACAATACAATTATTAATTTTACAATTGGGAAATAACTCGCTAAATGTTACTAGTAGAAATTATCTCAGCAAAAGATTTTGATACTACTGTTTCTTATGTTAGGAATGATGAGCCTTACATATGAAAAAAAATCAGATACAATTTATTTTTCTGAAATTTTTTTTATGGTTTTTAAAAATAAAATATATACATTTACATTTTTTTAAATTAAATAATCATACATTCTAATGTCATCTTACAATTACAACAACTAAATTTATCAAACATTTTATTTTCATTAATTAATTTTACAGCAATAAATTATCATCTTTAAGCTAGCATTTCAATCATCAACTAATTTTTCAGTTATTAACTGACTTGTAATTTAGTTTTATCAAACAGACTTGTAGTCTATGTCATAATAGCGTATACTATTAATAGAGCCAGTGTTGTCTTTTTGTCAATTTGACGCTGTTATACATTTGGTTGTGCCCAGTATTAATGGATCTCTAAGCTGTTGACAAAGAAAAAAAGTTAGAAGACCAGTCCACACTCTCACTTTTAGACCCGAGTCAGGGAATTCTGTCATTAAACTTCTAAGTTACAAGCACACAAAAAATATAAGCATTGCAAAAAAAAATTTTGAACTCGAATATATTTATACAAGTATATAAGGCACACTTCCTTGCCTCGCATAGGCTACAACACCCTTTAGCAGTGGTTAGTTTTAAGCTCCAAGGGAACCATAAAGATGGAGTAATAATAGATATCAAAACAGCTAACAAGTCCAAGAAAAGTGGCTGATTTCTAATCATAGCAATATATATACGCTAAATGGTTGTTTTATCATTCTTCTTAACCTCTTTCTTTCGCTTCCTCTCATATTGACGATCTTTAACTTTTAAATCATTAGAAAAGGTCCTCAACAAGCCAGATAGATGTTCATTTCGATGCGCTGAACCAATATATATATACAATTAATTTCGTAATTAAAAATACATATAAACGATATAATTAATAACAGAGCCAATGCCAAAACATTATTAAAAAAAAAAAAGCAAATATGACGATACTAACCGCATAGTATGACATCTTCCATATTTACAGATTTACGATTTGCATGCTGTGCGAAGAGTTGAAGATCCTTAGCTAACCGTTCTACTCGCCGAAATATTGATTCAATCTCATTATTTAACTCAACATTATGAACAAACCGAAACTATACTTAACTAATTCATCAAATTGTAAATATAAGCTTTGTAAGGGAAATTATTTCATACACGTTGTAATCATAGGAATGTCAATTTAAAGTACCAGAAGAAAAATTATAAGTGTATAACTTACCGGTGTACTTGAAGGCCAAATCAGCTACGCAAGCGACCACGACTTTTGATACTTCCATGCCGTTTTTGCTCACTGCGAATCGTAAACGAGGATTAGAAACTTGAATCATCCACAATTTCTCCGTACAGAAATGAAGGGAAAAAATCAAGAAAAGTAAGAGTGAGACGAATTGAATTGAACCTTGAGATTCGGCGATAGAAATTGCGGAGAGTCTGAATCTGTCTCGTAAGAGCTTCATTTCCAAATCGTTTTCAACTTCGCTGCTTCCACTTCCACCCACCGCTTCCATTTCCTTTTCCTGGTTTTCAGATCTAATGGAGGGAAAATCAAATCTCGCTATAAAAATGTTAACCTCCATGGGCCAAATTTCTTATATGGCCGGTCCATCACAACATTTTAACCCGATTCAAGTACGGGCTTTTCTCGTATTAATAATTGAGGTACTATTGGCACCTCCTTTTATGTTAGTACACGTTACAAAGTTTCTTCAGTTTTTCATAAATTTTTCTTGTTAATGTTTCTATCTACTCTCTCCGTCACACGCTACAAATTCATTTTGACAATCACAAATTAAGAAATATAGTTATTGTATAAAAAACAATTTATGAAGTATCTTATAAAATTCTTCATTCCAAATTATAAATAAAATTAGGGCAATGATATGTATACATCTCATATATAAAGACATTCATTTGACACGTTTATCATTGGTGATGGTTGATGGTGGTCAACTAACGCCAGAGTTTCGAGGTTCTATAGTAGTTAGAATTGAAGTTCTAATGACTCACAGTGATCAACGATGGAGCTCTTACGGTCCTTAATGGTCGGAGCTTGAGTTCAAATGACCCACAATAATCAATGATAAACTCTAATGGTCTTAAGATAGTCGACCGCCTCCCACCACAATTGATATTATTAATTTATAAATAAATAATTTTTAAAATATAAAACAAATAATTTTTATATATTAAAACTTTTTTTGAGTGCCTCCCCCGTATGTGAAATGTCCACCAAAAATTACTCAAAAAGTTATCTTGACATTTTTAGAAAAAGTAGTTGACTTTGTTTACTGTCGTCAAAATAATAGAAAAAACAATTTTTTCTTATAGGAACTTGTTTCTTGAAAATAACAGAATTATTGAAAAATGAAATTTCAATTAGTTTAAGGATATTTGATGAATAATAGTATTGAATTAAGTAAAATTATTTAAGTTTTTCTTATATTTAAAACAAAATATTTTGAGACTTTTACTTATAATTGAATTGGAGGAAAAAATAATAGAATAATAGCATAATAAATATTAAAGGCACGATATGTATAAACCTTAATAATGGGGGAGCTGAGGAATATTTATTAACTTTTTGTATAAACTATTCATATACATAAATATTTTATGGGTATTGTCGTTTAATATAAAATAATTAATAAAAAAGAAGAATATACAAAATAAAGGATATGACCAATTAATAAGAACATCTCTAACAGTGAACTCAATATGAGTTTATTAAATAAGGTCTATCATACCGCATTATTCATTTTTTACTCCAACGATAAACTCAAGGTTCATTAAATAAGATCCACTACTAATATATTCATTATTATATGTAAATTAATGATAAAAAAACAGTAACCACAATGAATAGAGAGTTTACGGGCAGTAACGAACTCAGCTCTTACGGGCAGTAACAGACTCACAACTCTTACGGTTACAGTTCTTACCATTAGGTATTCGAGACATTGACAAATCTTCTATACATTATAATAAAGTAAACTTGATAATTTGGCAAGTTTGACACGTGTCAGCTAGTAGAGTGTTATGAAAATATAGTTTCTATTAATAGAAATAATAACTCATTGTGCAAATTTTTGTTTTTACAATAAAAGTAAAGTTTCATTTCATCACGACTTTATACAGGCGTCTGTTGAAAAGTTAATGACCAATTAAAAAAATAAAAATAATGAATTAAAAATAAAATACAATACACCACAACTTGACAGTTGAGAATTTAGTGGTCAATTAAAAAATAAAAAATAAATTGTTTTTTAAACACGACTTTATCAACCACAAATTCAACTTAATTTAATTAAAAAATTATTTTATATTCTTTTTTTATTTTTTTTATTTTACTAATTCTTTTAGTGTCTTCGGATTTCCTTCTTAATTTCGTCCTCAGTTAATCGTCTCTTCTCAATAATCTCTCATTTTTTCTCCTCAATAATATCTAATTTTATCGTTCTCCAATGTCTGAACAAAAAAATAAGATGCTATATATATATATATATATATATATATATA
>NC_021164.2:71002242-71004646 GCF_000331145.2 Cicer arietinum
TATATATATATATATATATATATATATATATTATATTTTTATAAATTCAAAGTTTTAAATTATACATAAACTTATTTGTTAAGTTATTAATTTAACAAAATTGTGTTTCATATTGTTAGGGTGATAATATTCAAGCAACAGTGCAAAAAACTCTTATTTCTCGATTTGAGACTACTATTCGTGAGAGAGTTGTCTACAACTTTGGTTCTCTTGGTATTGCGTCTAACTCTAGAGCATATAGAACAACCAACCGGATACCAATTCAAATTGAATTTGCAAAATAGTACAATGGTCTGAGAATTAGAAACCAGTTTGCTCACAACCTCTCCGTACTCATTGATTTCATTCCCAGAAATTCAAAATATTGACATTTTTTTAAGGTAATTGTTTTTTAAACACTACTCTACAACCACCGATTTAAATTAATTTAATTAAAAAATTTATTTTATTTTACGAGTTCTTTTAGTGCCATCAGACTTTCCTTCGATAATCTCTTATTTTTTGCGTCTGTTTATCTTTCTCTAACGTTTGGAAAAAAAATTCAGATTTTGTTGCTTCAATTTCTCAAAGAAATGAGTCATGAAATTTGGTTTAAACATAAATTTTATGCAATGGAAATGGTTTGATGGATGGCAAGGTTTAATTCTTTCTTTTATAAATTCAAAATTTAAATTATATTAGTTGTGTATTAAATGTGTTTCATATTTATATTTCTAGGTGATAAAATTGAAGCAACCTTGATTTTCTTTCGAACTATGTACAAATTTATTGGGTTGTCTCTGATAAACTTTCTGGGATATATGGAACAATCGGACGCCATTTCACATTAAATTTGCTGCAACTACATAGACATCAATTCAAAATGTTGACATCAATTAATTTGGTAAATATGTTCACATGAATTATGGTAAATTTATTTCAATATGTCATTATTATTTTATTTTATTTATAAAAAAATATTACTATTTTGTTATATATATTTTTTATTGTTTATATTTCTAAATTTTGTCTCAAAAAATTGTACATCTATGTACTTTTGTCTCAAAAGATGGTACATCTATGTCAAATAATAATAATTTATTTAAGTAAATATAAAATTTATTTAGACTTATTTCAAATTGAAGAGAAAAATAAATTTATTTAGGAATTAAAAAAATTATATTTATTCAACAATTTGTATTGAAAGTAGTGGTTTTTCGAACGTCAATCACTACTTTAACAAATCTATTACATCATGATCTTCAAACTTCAAACATTACTTTAACCAATCTATTGCATCCCGATTTGATGAGTTGACACTTATGTGAAAGTGTATAATAATTTTTCAAAAACTACTATTTTAAATAGTTACATTTTAATTTTACTAATATACTATACATTTTACATTCTAAATTTATTTTTAAATATCATGTAAATTCAAAAAAATTCAAATATAAAAGATAATCATAGTTTTTACGTGTATTGTAATTTTTTTGTAATGGGAAAATTATTATCCGTAGTATTTTGTGAGTAGCACCGGAATGAAAGATATTTTGCCATTAGATATACCAAAATTTATATGAATTCTTAAATGTGATGTATTTCATATAAATAATATACTATGTTGAATAATAAAAATAAAAATTCATTATTAAGTTACTTACTTATCTTTACATTTACTAATTTACTTAATTTATATATGTCATGTCCATTATTTTAAAAATTATTATTTCATCTAATCTAATTATTTAATTTTTTAATAATTATTGTTTTTATTTGTTTAAAATTAAAAGTATTGTTTTATAATAAGTTTTTTTAAAAAGAAAAAAAGATTCTTTGAAGAATAAAAAAATAAAACATCATCAAGATTAAAGAGTGGTGTTGAAGTCATGCTTTTGATCAGTAATATTGATCATGTAAAAAAGTAGTTTTTAAGTTAGTTATGATTAGATTTTTTTATTTTTTTCATTGTAAATTATTTTTATAAGTCAAGTTATGCATTTAATTTCAATAAAATTTATCACAATTAATATATATATATATATATATATATATTAATTGTGATAAATTTTATTGAAATTAAATGCATAACTTGACTTATAAAAATAATTTACAATGAAAAAAATAAAAAAATCTAATCATAACTAACTTAAAAACTACTTTTTTACATGATCAATATTACTGATCAAAAGCATGACTTCAACACCACTCTTTAATCTTGATGATGTTTTATTTTTTTATTCTTCAAAGAATCTTTTTTTCTTTTTAAAAAAACTTATTATAAAACAATACTTTTAATTTTAAACAAATAAAAACAATAATTATTAAAAAATTAAATAATTAGATTAGATGAAATAATAATTTTTAAAATAATGGACATGACATATATAAATTAAGTAAATTAGTAAATGTAAAGATAAGTAAG